>NW_026453770.1:0-72040 GCF_943734755.1 Anopheles moucheti
GAATGGACGAATTAAGTTGAAATAGACAGTTTTTGTATGAAAACTCATTCCTGGTGGAACTTCATAGCAAAGTACAAAGTTCGAATCAGATGGACGAATTAAGTTGAAATAGACAGTTTTTGCATGAAAACTCATTCCTGGTGGAACTTCATAGCAAAGTACAAAGTTCGTTTTAGATGGACAAAGTTAGTTGAAATAGACAGTTTTTGCATGAAAACTCATTCCTGGTGGAACTTCATAGCAAAGTACAAAGTTCGTTTTGGATAGACAAAGTTAGTTGAAATAGACAGTTTTTGCATGAAAACTCATTCCTGGTGGAACTTCATAGCAAAGTACAAAGTTCGAATCAGATGGACGAATTAAGTTGAAATAGACAGTTTTTGCATGAAAACTCATTCCTGGTGGAACTTCATAGCAAAGTACAAAGTTCGTTTTAGATGGACAAAGTTAGTTGAAATAGACAGTTTTTGCATAAAAACTCATTCCTGGTGGAACTTCATAGCAAAGTACAAAGTTCGTTTTGGATGGATCAATTTAGTTGAAATAGACAGTTTTTGTATGAAAACTCATTCCTGGTGGAACTTCATAGCAAAGTACAAAGTTCGTTTTAGATGGACAAAGTTAGTTGAAATAGACAGTTTTTGCATGAAAACTCATTCCTGGTGGAACTTCATAGCAAAGTACAAAGTTCGTTTTGGATGGACAAAGTTAGTTGAAATAGACAGTTTTTGCATAAAAACTCATTCCTGGTGGAACTTCATAGCAAAGTACAAAGTTCGTTTTGGATGGATCAATTTAGTTGAAATAGACAGTTTTTGTATGAAAACTCATTCCTGGTGGAACTTCATAGCAAAGTACAAAGTTCGTTTTGGATGGACAAAGTTAGTTGAAATAGACAGTTTTTGCATGAAAACTCATTCCTGGTGGAACTTCATAGCAAAGTACAAAGTTCGAATCAGATGGACGAATTAAGTTGAAATAGACAGTTTTTGCATGAAAACTCATTCCTGGTGGAACTTCATAGCAAAGTACAAAGTTCGTTTTAGATGGACAAAGTTAGTTGAAATAGACAGTTTTTGCATGAAAACTCATTCCTGGTGGAACTTCATAGCAAAGTACAAAGTTCGTTTTGGATAGACAAAGTTAGTTGAAATAGACAGTTTTTGCATGAAAACTCATTCCTGGTGGAACTTCATAGCAAAGTACAAAGTTCGAATCAGATGGACGAATTAAGTTGAAATAGACAGTTTTTGCATGAAAACTCATTCCTGGTGGAACTTCATAGCAAAGTACAAAGTTCGTTTTAGATGGACAAAGTTAGTTGAAATAGACAGTTTTTGCATAAAAACTCATTCCTGGTGGAACTTCATAGGAAAGTACAAAGTTCGTTTTGGATGGATCAATTTAGTTGAAATAGACAGTTTTTGTATGAAAACTCATTCCTGGTAGAACTTCATAGCAAAGTACAAAGTTCGTTTTAGATGGACAAAGTTAGTTGAAATAGACAGTTTTTGCATGAAAACTCATTCCTGGTGGAACTTCATAGCAAAGTACAAAGTTCGTTTTGGATGGACAAAGTTAGTTGAAATAGACAGTTTTTGCATGAAAACTCATTCCTGGTGGAACTTCATAGCAAAGTACAAAGTTCGTTTTGGATGGATCAATTTAGTTGAAATAGACAGTTTTTGCATGAAAACTCATTCCTGGTGGAACTTCATAGCAAAGTACAAAGTTCGTTTTAGATGGACAAAGTTAGTTAAAATAGACAGTTTTTGCATGAAAACTCATTCCTGGTGGAACTTCATAGCAAAGTACAAAGTTCGTTTTAGATGGACAAAGTTAGTTGAAATAGACAGTTTTTGCATGAAAACTCATTCCTGGTGGAACTTCATAGCAAAGTACAAAGTTCGTTTTGGATGGACAAAGTTAGTTGAAATAGACAGTTTTTGCATAAAAACTCATTCCTGGTGGAACTTCATAGCAAAGTACAAAGTTCGTTTTGGATGGATCAATTTAGTTGAAATAGACAGTTTTTGTATGAAAACTCATTCCTGGTAGAACTTCATAGCAAAGTACAAAGTTCGTTTTAGATGGACAAAGTTAGTTGAAATAGACAGTTTTTGCATGAAAACTCATTCCTGGTGGAACTTCATAGCAAAGTACAAAGTTCGTTTTGGATGGACAAAGTTAGTTGAAATAGACAGTTTTTGCATAAAAACTCATTCCTGGTGGAACTTCATAGCAAAGTACAAAGTTCGTTTTGGATGGATCAATTTAGTTGAAATAGACAGTTTTTGCATGAAAACTCATTCCTGGTGGAACTTCATAGCAAAGTACAAAGTTCGTTTTAGATGGACAAAGTTAGTTAAAATAGACAGTTTTTGCATGAAAACTCATTCCTGGTGGAACTTCATAGCAAAGTACAAAGTTCGTTTTGGATGGACGAATTAAGTAGAAATAGACAGTTTTTGTATGAAAACTCATTCCTGGTGGAACTTCATAGCAAAGTACAAAGTTCGTTTTGGATGGACAAAGTTAGTTGAAATAGACAGTTTTTGCATGAAAACTCATTCCTGGTGGAACTTCATAGCAAAGTACAAAGTTCGTTTTGGATGGACGAATTAAGTTGAAATAGACAGTTTTTGTATGAAAACTCATTCCTGGTGGAACTTCATAGCAAAGTACAAAGTTCGAATCAGATGGACGAATTAAGTTGAAATAGACAGTTTTTGCATAAAAACTCATTCCTGGTGGAACTTCATAGCAAAGTACAAAGTTCGTTTTGGATGGACAAAGTTAGTTAAAATAGACAGTTTTTGCATGAAAACTCATTCCTGGTGGAACTTCATAGCAAAGTACAAAGTTCGTTTTGGATGGACAAAGTTAGTTGAAATAGACAGTTTTTGCATGAAAACTCATTCCTGGTGGAACTTCATAGCAAAGTACAAAGTTCGTTTTGGATGGACGAATTAAGTTGAAATAGACAGTTTTTGTATGAAAACTCATTCCTGGTGGAACTTCATAGCAAAGTACAAAGTTCGAATCAGATGGACGAATTAAGTTGAAATAGACAGTTTTTGCATAAAAACTCATTCCTGGTGGAACTTCATAGCAAAGTACAAAGTTCGTTTTGGATGGACAAAGTTAGTTAAAATAGACAGTTTTTGCATGAAAACTCATTCCTGGTGGAACTTCATAGCAAAGTACAAAGTTCGTTTTGGATGGACGAATTAAGTAGAAATAGACAGTTTTTGTATGAAAACTCATTCCTGGTGGAACTTCATAGCAAAGTACAAAGTTCGTTTTGGATGGACAAAGTTAGTTGAAATAGACAGTTTTTGCATGAAAACTCATTCCTGGTGGAACTTCATAGCAAAGTACAAAGTTCGTTTTGGATGGACGAATTAAGTTAAAATAGACAGTTTTTGTATGAAAACTCATTCCTGGTGGAACTTCATAGCAAAGTACAAAGTTCGAATCAGATGGACGAATTAAGTTGAAATAGACAGTTTTTGCATAAAAACTCATTCCTGGTAGAACTTCATAGCAAAGTACAAAGTTCGTTTTGGATGGACAAAGTTAGTTGAAATAGACAGTTTTTGCATGAAAACTCATTCCTGGTGGAACTTCATAGCAAAGTACAAAGTTCGTTTTGGATGGACGAATTAAGTTGAAATAGACAGTTTTTGTATGAAAACTCATTCCTGGTGGAACTTCATAGCAAAGTACAAAGTTCGTTTTGGATGGACAAAGTTAGTTGAAATAGACAGTTTTTGCATGAAAACTCATTCCTGGTGGAACTTCATAGCAAAGTACAAAGTTCGTTTTGGATGGACGAATTAAGTTGAAATAGACAGTTTTTGTATGAAAACTCATTCCTGGTGGAACTTCATAGCAAAGTACAAAGTTCGAATCAGATGGACGAATTAAGTTGAAATAGACAGTTTTTGCATAAAAACTCATTCCTGGTGGAACTTCATAGCAAAGTACAAAGTTCGTTTTGGATGGACAAAGTTAGTTAAAATAGACAGTTTTTGCATGAAAACTCATTCCTGGTGGAACTTCATAGCAAAGTACAAAGTTCGTTTTGGATGGACGAATTAAGTTGAAATAGACAGTTTTTGTATGAAAACTCATTCCTGGTGGAACTTCATAGCAAAGTACAAAGTTCGTTTTGGATGGACAAAGTTAGTTGAAATAGACAGTTTTTGCATGAAAACTCATTCCTGGTGGAACTTCATAGCAAAGTACAAAGTTCGTTTTGGATGGACGAATTAAGTTGAAATAGACAGTTTTTGTATGAAAACTCATTCCTGGTGGAACTTCATAGCAAAGTACAAAGTTCGTTTTGGATGGACAAAGTTAGTTGAAATAGACAGTTTTTGCATAAAAACTCATTCCTGGTGGAACTTCATAGCAAAGTACAAAGTTCGTTTTGGATGGACGAATTAAGTTGAAATAGACAGTTTTTGTATGAAAACTCATTCCTGGTGGAACTTCATAGCAAAGTACAAAGTTCGTTTTGGATGGACGAATTAAGTTGAAATAGGCAGTTTTTGTATGAAAACTCATTCTTGGTGGAACTTCATAGCAAAGTACAAAGTTCGTTTTGGATAGACAAAGTTAGTTGAAATAGACAGTTTTTGCATGAAAACTCATTCCTGGTGGAACTTCATAGCAAAGTACAAAGTTCGTTTTGGATGGATCAATTTAGTTGAAATAGACAGTTTTTGCATGAAAACTCATTCCTGGTGGAACTTCATAGCAAAGTACAAAGTTCGTTTTGGATGGATCAATTTAGTTGAAATAGACAGTTTTTGCATGAAAACTCATTCCTGGTGGAACTTCATAGCAAAGTACAAAGTTCGTTTTGGATGGATCAATTTAGTTGAAATAGACAGTTTTTGCATGAAAACTCATTCCTGGTGGAACTTCATAGCAAAGTACAAAGTTCGTTTTGGATGGACAAAGTTAGTTGAAATAGACAGTTTTTGCATGAAAACTCATTCCTGGTGGAACTTCATAGCAAAGTACAAAGCTCGTTTTGGATGGACAAAGTTAGTTGAAATAGACAGTTTTTGCATGAAAACTCATTCCTGGTGGAACTTCATAGCAAAGTACAAAGTTCGTTTTGGATGGATCAATTTAGTTGAAATAGACAGTTTTTGCATGAAAACTCATTCCTGGTGGAACTTCATAGCAAAGTACAAAGTTCGTTTTGGATGGACGAATTAAGTTGAAATAGACAGTTTTTGCATGAAAACTCATTCCTGGTGGAACTTCATAGCAAAGTACAAAGTTCGTTTTGGATGGATCAATTTAGTTGAAATAGACAGTTTTTGCATGAAAACTCATTCCTGGTGGAACTTCATAGCAAAGTACAAAGTTCGTTTTGGATGGACAAAGTTAGTTGAAATAGACAGTTTTTGCATGAAAACTCATTCCTGGTGGAACTTCATAGCAAAGTACAAAGTTCGTTTTGGATGGATCAATTTAGTTGAAATAGACAGTTTTTATATGAAAACTCATTCCTGGTGGAACTTCATAGCAAAGTACAAAGTTCGTTTTGGATGGACAAAGTTAGTTGAAATAGACAGTTTTTGCATGAAAACTCATTCCTGGTGGAACTTCATAGCAAAGTACAAAGTTCGTTTTGGATGGACGAATTAAGTTGAAATAGACAGTTTTTGTATGAAAACTCATTCCTGGTGGAACTTCATAGCAAAGTACAAAGTTCGAATCAGATGGACAAAGTTAGTTGAAATAGACAGTTTTTGTATGAAAACTCATTCCTGGTGGAACTTCATAGCAAAGTACAAAGTTCGTTTTGGATGGACAAAGTTAGTTGAAATAGACAGTTTTTGTATGAAAACTCATTCCTGGTGGAACTTCATAGCAAAGTACAAAGTTCGTTTTGGATGGATCAATTTAGTTGAAATAGACAGTTTTTATATGAAAACTCATTCCTGGTGGAACTTCATAGCAAAGTACAAAGTTCGTTTTGGATGGACAAAGTTAGTTGAAATAGACAGTTTTTGCATGAAAACTCATTCCTGGTGGAACTTCATAGCAAAGTACAAAGTTCGAATCAGATGGACAAAGTTAGTTGAAATAGACAGTTTTTATATGAAAACTCATTCCTGGTGGAACTTCATAGCAAAGTACAAAGTTCGTTTTGGATGGACAAAGTTAGTTGAAATAGACAGTTTTTGTATGAAAACTCATTCCTGGTGGAACTTCATAGCAAAGTACAAAGTTCGTTTTGGATGGATCAATTTAGTTGAAATAGACAGTTTTTATATGAAAACTCATTCCTGGTGGAACTTCATAGCAAAGTACAAAGTTCGTTTTGGATGGACAAAGTTAGTTGAAATAGACAGTTTTTGCATGAAAACTCATTCCTGGTGGAACTTCATAGCAAAGTACAAAGTTCGTTTTGGATGGACGAATTAAGTTGAAATAGACAGTTTTTGCATGAAAACTCATTCCTGGTGGAACTTCATAGCAAAGTACAAAGTTCGTTTTGGATGGATCAATTTAGTTGAAATAGACAGTTTTTGCATGAAAACTCATTCCTGGTGGAACTTCATAGCAAAGTACAAAGCTCGTTTTGGATGGACAAAGTTAGTTGAAATAGACAGTTTTTGCATGAAAACTCATTCCTGGTGGAACTTCATAGCAAAGTACAAAGTTCGTTTTGGATGGATCAATTTAGTTGAAATAGACAGTTTTTGCATGAAAACTCATTCCTGGTGGAACTTCATAGCAAAGTACAAAGTTCGTTTTGGATGGACAAAGTTAGTTGAAATAGACAGTTTTTGCATGAAAACTCATTCCTGGTGGAACTTCATAGCAAAGTACAAAGTTCGTTTTGGATGGATCAATTTAGTTGAAATAGACAGTTTTTATATGAAAACTCATTCCTGGTGGAACTTCATAGCAAAGTACAAAGTTCGTTTTGGATGGACAAAGTTAGTTGAAATAGACAGTTTTTGCATGAAAACTCATTCCTGGTGGAACTTCATAGCAAAGTACAAAGTTCGTTTTGGATGGACGAATTAAGTTGAAATAGACAGTTTTTGTATGAAAACTCATTCCTGGTGGAACTTCATAGCAAAGTACAAAGTTCGAATCAGATGGACAAAGTTAGTTGAAATAGACAGTTTTTGTATGAAAACTCATTCCTGGTGGAACTTCATAGCAAAGTACAAAGTTCGTTTTGGATGGACAAAGTTAGTTGAAATAGACAGTTTTTGTATGAAAACTCATTCCTGGTGGAACTTCATAGCAAAGTACAAAGTTCGTTTTGGATGGATCAATTTAGTTGAAATAGACAGTTTTTATATGAAAACTCATTCCTGGTGGAACTTCATAGCAAAGTACAAAGTTCGTTTTGGATGGACAAAGTTAGTTGAAATAGACAGTTTTTGCATGAAAACTCATTCCTGGTGGAACTTCATAGCAAAGTACAAAGTTCGTTTTAGATGGACAAAGTTAGTTGAAATAGACAGTTTTTGCATAAAAACTCATTCCTGGTTTAACTTCATAGCAAAGTACAAAGTTCGTTTTGGATGGACGAATTAAGTTGAAATAGGCAGTTTTTGTATGAAAACTCATTCTTGGTGGAACTTCATAGCAAAGTACAAAGTTCGTTTTGGATAGACAAAGTTAGTTGAAATAGACAGTTTTTGCATGAAAACTCATTCCTGGTGGAACTTCATAGCAAAGTACAAAGTTCGTTTTGGATGGATCAATTTAGTTGAAATAGACAGTTTTTGCATGAAAACTCATTCCTGGTGGAACTTCATAGCAAAGTACAAAGTTCGTTTTGGATGGATCAATTTAGTTGAAATAGACAGTTTTTGCATGAAAACTCATTCCTGGTGGAACTTCATAGCAAAGTACAAAGTTCGTTTTGGATGGATCAATTTAGTTGAAATAGACAGTTTTTGCATGAAAACTCATTCCTGGTGGAACTTCATAGCAAAGTACAAAGTTCGTTTTGGATGGATCAATTTAGTTGAAATAGACAGTTTTTATATGAAAACTCATTCCTGGTGGAACTTCATAGCAAAGTACAAAGTTCGTTTTGGATGGACAAAGTTAGTTGAAATAGACAGTTTTTGCATGAAAACTCATTCCTGGTGGAACTTCATAGCAAAGTACAAAGTTCGTTTTGGATGGACGAATTAAGTTGAAATAGACAGTTTTTGTATGAAAACTCATTCCTGGTGGAACTTCATAGCAAAGTACAAAGTTCGAATCAGATGGACAAAATTAGTTGAAATAGACAGTTTTTGTATGAAAACTCATTCCTGGTGGAACTTCATAGCAAAGTACAAAGTTCGTTTTGGATGGACAAAGTTAGTTGAAATAGACAGTTTTTGTATGAAAACTCATTCCTGGTGGAACTTCATAGCAAAGTACAAAGTTCGTTTTGGATGGATCAATTTAGTTGAAATAGACAGTTTTTATATGAAAACTCATTCCTGGTGGAACTTCATAGCAAAGTACAAAGTTCGTTTTGGATGGACAAAGTTAGTTGAAATAGACAGTTTTTGCATGAAAACTCATTCCTGGTGGAACTTCATAGCAAAGTACAAAGTTCGTTTTGGATGGACGAATTAAGTTGAAATAGACAGTTTTTGCATGAAAACTCATTCCTGGTGGAACTTCATAGCAAAGTACAAAGTTCGTTTTGGATGGACAAAGTTAGTTGAAATAGACAGTTTTTGTATGAAAACTCATTCCTGGTGGAACTTCATAGCAAAGTACAAAGTTCGTTTTGGATGGACAAAGTTAGTTGAAATAGACAGTTTTTGCATAAAAACTCCTTCCTGGTGGAACTTCATAGCAAAGTACAAAGTTCGTTTTGGATGGATCAATTTAGTTGAAATAGACAGTTTTTATATGAAAACTCATTCCTGGTGGAACTTCATAGCAAAGTACAAAGTTCGTTTTGGATGGACAAAGTTAGTTGAAATAGACAGTTTTTTGCATGAAAACTCATTCCTGGTGGAACTTCATAGCAAAGTACAAAGTTCGTTTTGGATGGACGAATTAAGTTGAAATAGGCAGTTTTTGTATGAAAACTCATTCCTGGTGGAACTTCATAGCAAAGTACAAAGTTCGTTTTGGATAGACAAAGTTAGTTGAAATAGACAGTTTTTGCATGAAAACTCATTCCTGGTGGAACTTCATAGCAAAGTACAAAGTTCGTTTTGGATGGATCAATTTAGTTGAAATAGACAGTTTTTGCATGAAAACTCATTCCTGGTGGAACTTCATAGCAAAGTACAAAGTTCGTTTTGGATGGACAAAGTTAGTTGAAATAGACAGTTTTTGCATGAAAACTCATTCCTGGTGGAACTTCATAGCAAAGTACAAAGTTCGTTTTGGATGGATCAATTTAGTTAAAATAGACAGTTTTTGCATGAAAACTCATTCCTGGTGGAACTTCATAGCAAAGTACAAAGTTCGTTTTGGATGGACAAAGTTAGTTGAAATAGACAGTTTTTGCATGAAAACTCATTCCTGGTGGAACTTCATAGCAAAGTACAAAGTTCGTTTTGGATGGATCAATTTAGTTGAAATAGACAGTTTTTGCATGAAAACTCATTCCTGGTGGAACTTCATAGCAAAGTACAAAGTTCGTATCGGATGGATCAATTTAGTTGAAATAGACAGTTCTTGCATGAAAACTCATTCCTGGTAGAACTTCATAGCAAAGTACAAAGTTCGTATCGGATGGACAAAGTTAGTTGAAATAGACAGTTTTTGCATAAAAACTCATTCCTGGTTTAACTTCATAGCAAAGTACAAAGTTCGTTTTGGATGGACGAATTAAGTTGAAATAGGCAGTTTTTGTATGAAAACTCATTCCTGGTGGAACTTCATAGCAAAGTACAAAGTTCGTTTTGGATAGACAAAGTTAGTTGAAATAGACAGTTTTTGCATGAAAACTCATTCCTGGTGGAACTTCATAGCAAAGTACAAAGTTCGTATCGGATGGATCAATTTAGTTGAAATAGACAGTTCTTGCATGAAAACTCATTCCTGGTGGAACTTCATAGCAAAGTACAAAGTTCGAATCAGATGGACAAAGTTAGTTGAAATAGACAGTTTTTGCATGAAAACTCATTCCTGGTGGAACTTCATAGCAAAGTACAAAGTTCGTATCGGATGGATCAATTTAGTTGAAATAGACAGTTCTTGCATGAAAACTCATTCCTGGTGGAACTTCATAGCAAAGTACAAAGTTCGAATCAGATGGACAAAGTTAGTTGAAATAGACAGTTTTTGCATAAAAACTCATTCCTGGTTTAACTTCATAGCAAAGTACAAAGTTCGTTTTGGATGGACGAATTAAGTTGAAATAGGCAGTTTTTGTATGAAAACTCATTCCTGGTGGAACTTCATAGCAAAGTACAAAGTTCGTTTTGGATAGACAAAGTTAGTTGAAATAGACAGTTTTTGCATGAAAACTCATTCCTGGTGGAACTTCATAGCAAAGTACAAAGTTCGTTTTGGATGGATCAATTTAGTTGAAATAGACAGTTTTTGCATGAAAACTCATTCCTGGTGGAACTTCATAGCAAAGTACAAAGTTCGTTTTGGATGGACAAAGTTAGTTGAAATAGACAGTTTTTGCATGAAAACTCATTCCTGGTGGAACTTCATAGCAAAGTACAAAGTTCGTTTTGGATGGATCAATTTAGTTGAAATAGACAGTTTTTATATGAAAACTCATTCCTGATGGAACTTCATAGCAAAGTACAAAGTTCGTTTTGGATGGACAAAGTTAGTTGAAATAGACAGTTTTTGCATGAAAACTCATTCCTGGTGGAACTTCATAGCAAAGTACAAAGTTCGTTTTAGATGGACAAAGTTAGTTGAAATAGACAGTTTTTGCATAAAAACTCATTCCTGGTTTAACTTCATAGCAAAGTACAAAGTTCGTTTTGGATGGACGAATTAAGTTGAAATAGGCAGTTTTTGTATGAAAACTCATTCTTGGTGGAACTTCATAGCAAAGTACAAAGTTCGTTTTGGATAGACAAAGTTAGTTGAAATAGACAGTTTTTGCATGAAAACTCATTCCTGGTGGAACTTCATAGCAAAGTACAAAGTTCGTTTTGGATGGATCAATTTAGTTGAAATAGACAGTTTTTGCATGAAAACTCATTCCTGGTGGAACTTCATAGCAAAGTACAAAGTTCGTTTTGGATGGATCAATTTAGTTGAAATAGACAGTTTTTGCATGAAAACTCATTCCTGGTGGAACTTCATAGCAAAGTACAAAGTTCGTTTTGGATGGATCAATTTAGTTGAAATAGACAGTTTTTGCATGAAAACTCATTCCTGGTGGAACTTCATAGCAAAGTACAAAGTTCGTTTTGGATGGACAAAGTTAGTTGAAATAGACAGTTTTTGCATGAAAACTCATTCCTGGTGGAACTTCATAGCAAAGTACAAAGTTCGTTTTGGATGGATCAATTTAGTTGAAATAGACAGTTTTTGCATGAAAACTCATTCCTGGTGGAACTTCATAGCAAAGTACAAAGTTCGTATCGGATGGATCAATTTAGTTGAAATAGACAGTTCTTGCATGAAAACTCATTCCTGGTAGAACTTCATAGCAAAGTACAAAGTTCGTATCGGATGGACGAATTAAGTTGAAATAGACAGTTTTTGCATGAAAACTCATTCCTGGTGGAACTTCATAGCAAAGAACAAAGTTCGTTTTGGATGGACAAAGTTAGTTGAAATAGACAGTTTTTGCATGAAAACTCATTCCTGGTGGAACTTCATAGCAAAGTACAAAGTTCGTTTTGGATGGACAAAGTTAGTTGAAATAGACAGTTTTTGCATGAAAACTCATTCCTGGTGGAACTTCATAGCAAAGTACAAAGTTCGTTTTGGATGGACAAAGTTAGTTGAAATAGACAGTTCTTGCATGAAAACTCATTCCTGGTAGAACTTCATAGCAAAGTACAAAGTTCGTATCGGATGGACGAATTAAGTTGAAATAGACAGTTTTTGCATGAAAACTCATTCCTGGTGGAACTTCATAGCAAAGTACAAAGTTCGTTTTGGATGGATCAATTTAGTTGAAATAGACAGTTTTTGCATGAAAACTCATTCCTGGTGGAACTTCATAGCAAAGTACAAAGTTCGTTTTGGATGGACAAAGTTAGTTGAAATAGACAGTTCTTGCATGAAAACTCATTCCTGGTGGAACTTCATAGCAAAGTACAAAGTTCGTTTTGGATGGATCAATTTAGTTGAAATAGACAGTTCTTGCATGAAAACTCATTCCTGGTAGAACTTCATAGCAAAGTACAAAGTTCGTATCGGATGGACGAATTAAGTTGAAATAGACAGTTTTTGCATGAAAACTCATTCCTGGTGGAACTTCATAGCAAAGAACAAAGTTCGTTTTGGATGGACAAAGTTAGTTGAAATAGACAGTTTTTGCATGAAAACTCATTCCTGGTGGAACTTCATAGCAAAGTACAAAGTTCGAATCGGATGGACAAAGTTAGTTGAAATAGACAGTTTTTGCATAAAAACTCATTCCTGGTGGAACTTCATAGCAAAGTACAAAGTTCGTTTTGGATGGACAAAGTTAGTTGAAATAGACAGTTCTTGCATGAAAACTCATTCCTGGTAGAACTTCATAGCAAAGTACAAAGTTCGTATCGGATGGACGAATTAAGTTGAAATAGACAGTTTTTGCATGAAAACTCATTTCTGGTGGAACTTCATAGCAAAGAACAAAGTTCGTTTTGGATGGACGAATTAAGTTGAAATAGACAGTTTTTGCATAAAAACTCATTCCTGGTGGAACTTCATAGCAAAGTACAAAGTTCGTTTTGGATGGATCAATTTAGTTGAAATAGACAGTTTTTGCATGAAAACTCATTCCTGGTGGAACTTCATAGCAAAGTACAAAGTTCGTTTTGGATGGACAAAGTTAGTTGAAATAGACAGTTTTTGCATAAAAACTCATTCCTGGTGGAACTTCATAGCAAAGTACAAAGTTCGTTTTGGATGGATCAATTTAGTTGAAATAGACAGTTTTTGCATGAAAACTCATTCCTGGTGGAACTTCATAGCAAAGTACAAAGTTCGTTTTGGATGGACAAAGTTAGTTGAAATAGACAGTTTTTGCATGAAAACTCATTCCTGGTGGAACTTCATAGCAAAGTACAAAGTTCGAATCAGATGGACAAAGTTAGTTGAAATAGACAGTTTTTGCATGAAAACTCATTCCTGGTGGAACTTCATAGCAAAGTACAAAGTTCGTTTTGGATGGACAAAGTTAGTTGAAATAGACAGTTTTTGCATAAAAACTCATTCCTGGTGGAACTTCATAGCAAAGTACAAAGTTCGTTTTGGATGGATCAATTTAGTTGAAATAGACAGTTTTTGCATGAAAACTCATTCCTGGTGGAACTTCATAGCAAAGTACAAAGTTCGTTTTGGATGGACAAAGTTAGTTGAAATAGACAGTTTTTGCATGAAAACTCATTCCTGGTGGAACTTCATAGCAAAGTACAAAGTTCGTTTTGGATGGACAAAGTTAGTTGAAATAGACAGTTTTTGCATGAAAACTCATTCCTGGTGGAACTTCATAGCAAGGTACAAAGTTCGTTTTGGATGGATCAATTTAGTTGAAATAGACAGTTTTTGCATGAAAACTCATTCCTGGTGGAACTTCATAGCAAAGTACGAAGTTCGTTTTGGATGGACAAAGTTAGTTGAAATAGACAGTTTTTGCATGAAAACTCATTCCTGGTGGAACTTCATAGCAAAGTACAAAGTTCGTTTTGGATGGACAAAGTTAGTTGAAATAGACAGTTTTTGCATGAAAACTCATTCCTGGTGGAACTTCATAGCAAAGTACAAAGTTCGTTTTGGATGGATCAATTTAGTTGAAATAGACAGTTTTTGCATGAAAACTCATTCCTGGTGGAACTTCATAGCAAAGTGCAAAGTTCGTTTTGGATGGACGAATTAAGTTGAAATAGACAGTTTTTGTATGAAAACTCATTCCTGGTGGAACTTCATAGCAAAGTACAAAGTTCGAATCAGATGGACGAATTAAGTTGAAATAGACAGTTTTTGCATGAAAACTCATTCCTGGTAGAACTTCATAGCAAAGTACAAAGTTCGTTTTAGATGGACAAAGTTAGTTGAAATAGACAGTTTTTGCACGAAAACTCATTCCTGGTGGAACTTCATAGCAAAGTACAAAGTTCGTTTTGGATGGATCAATTTAGTTGAAATAGACAGTTTTTGCATAAAAACTCATTCCTGGTGGAACTTCATAGCAAAGTACAAAGTTCGTTTTGGATGGACAAAGTTAGTTGAAATAGACAGTTTTTGCATGAAAACTCATTCCTGGTGGAACTTCATAGCAAAGTACAAAGTTCGTTTTGGATGGACAAAGTTAGTTGAAATAGACAGTTTTTGCATGAAAACTCATTCCTGGTGGAACTTCATAGCAAAGTACAAAGTTCGTTTTGGATGGATCAATTTAGTTGAAATAGACAGTTTTTGCATGAAAACTCATTCCTGGTGGAACTTCATAGCAAAGTACAAAGTTCGTTTTGGATGGACGAATTAAGTTGAAATAGACAGTTTTTGTATGAAAACTCATTCCTGGTGGAACTTCATAGCAAAGTACAAAGTTCGTTTTGGATGGACGAATTAAGTTGAAATAGACAGTTTTTGCATGAAAACTCATTCCTGGTAGAACTTCATAGCAAAGTACAAAGTTCGTTTTGGATGGATCAATTTAGTTGAAATAGACAGTTTTTGCATAAAAACTCATTCCTGGTGGAACTTCATAGCAAAGTACAAAGTTCGTTTTGGATGGACAAAGTTAGTTGAAATAGACAGTTTTTGCATGAAAACTCATTCCTGGTGGAACTTCATAGCAAAGTACAAAGTTCGTTTTGGATGGACAAAGTTAGTTGAAATAGACAGTTTTTGCATGAAAACTCATTCCTGGTGGAACTTCATAGCAAAGTACAAAGTTCGTTTTGGATGGACAAAGTTAGTTGAAATAGACAGTTTTTGCATGAAAACTCATTCCTGGTGGAACTTCATAGCAAAGTACAAAGTTCGTTTTGGATGGATCAATTTAGTTGAAATAGACAGTTTTTGCATGAAAACTCATTCCTGGTGGAACTTCATAGCAAAGTACAAAGTTCGTTTTGGATGGACAAAGTTAGTTGAAATAGACAGTTTTTGCTTGAAAACTCATTCCTGGTGGAACTTCATAGCAAAGTACAAAGTTCGTTTTGGATGGACAAAGTTAGTTGAAATAGACAGTTCTTGCATAAAAACTCATTCCTGGTGGAACTTCATAGCAAAGTACAAAGTTCGTTTCGGATGGATCAATTTAGTTGAAATAGACAGTTCTTGCATGAAAACTCATTCCTGGTGGAACTTCATAGCAAAGTACAAAGTTCGTTTTGGATGGATCAATTTAGTTAAAATAGACAGTTTTTGCATGACAACTCATTCCTGGTGGAACTTCATAGCAAAGTACAAAGTTCGTTTTGGATGGACAAAGTTAGTTGAAATAGACAGTTTTTGCATAAAAACTCATTCCTGGTGGAACTTCATAGCAAAGTACAAAGTTCGTTTTGGATGGATCAATTTAGTTGAAATAGACAGTTTTTGCATAAAAACTCATTCCTGGTGGAACTTCATAGCAAAGTACAAAGTTCGTTTTCGATGGACAAAGTTAGTTGAAATAGACAGTTTTTGCATAAAAACTCATTCCTGGTGGAACTTCATAGCAAAGTACAAAGTTCGTTTTGGATGGATCAATTTAGTTGAAATAGACAGTTTTTGCATGAAAACTCATTCCTGGTGGAACTTCATAGCAAAGTACAAAGTTCGTTTTGGATGGACAAAGTTAGTTGAAATAGACAGTTTTTGCATGAAAACTCATTCCTGGTGGAACTTCATAGCAAAGTACAAAGTTCGTTTTGGATGGACAAAGTTAGTTGAAATAGACAGTTTTTGCATGAAAACTCATTCCTGGTGGAACTTCATAGCAAAGTACAAAGTTCGTTTTGGATGGACAAAGTTAGTTGAAATAGACAGTTTTTGCATGAAAACTCATTCCTGGTGGAACTTCATAGCAAAGTACAAAGTCCGTTTTGGATGGACAAAGTTAGTTGAAATAGACAGTTTTTGCATAAAAACTCATTCCTGGTGGAACTTCATAGCAAAGTACAAAGTTCGTTTTGGATGGACAAAGTTAGTTGAAATAGACAGTTTTTGCATGAAAACTCATTCCTGGTGGAACTTCATAGCAAAGTACAAAGTTCGTTTTGGATGGACAAAGTTAGTTGAAATAGACAGTTTTTGCATGAAAACTCTGGTGGAACTTCATAGCAAAGTACAAAGTTCGTTTTGGATGGATCAATTTAGTTGAAATAGACAGTTTTTGCATGAAAACTCATTCCTGGTGGAACTTCAAAGTACAAAGTTCGTTTTGGATGGATCAATTTAGTTGAAATAGACAGTTTTTGCATGAAAACTCATTCCTGGTGGAACTTCATAGCAAAGTACAAAGTTCGTTTTGGATGGACGAATTAAGTTGAAATAGACAGTTTTTGCATGAAAACTCATTCCTGGTGGAACTTCATAGCAAAGTACAAAGTTCGTTTTGGATGGACAAAGTTAGTTGAAATAGACAGTTTTTGCATGAAAACTCATTCCTGGTGGAACTTCATAGCAAAGTACGAAGTTCGTTTTGGATGGACAAAGTTAGTTGAAATAGACAGTTTTTGCATGAAAACTCTGGTGGAACTTCATAGCAAAGTACAAAGTTCGTTTTGGATGGACGAATTAAGTTGAAATAGACAGTTTTTGCATGAAAACTCATTCCTGGTGGAACTTCATAGCAAAGTACAAAGTTCGTTTTGGATGGACAAAGTTAGTTGAAATAGACAGTTTTTGCATGAAAACTCATTCCTGGTGGAACTTCATAGCAAAGTACAAAGTTCGTTTTGGATGGACAAAGTTAGTTGAAATAGACAGTTTTTGCATAAAAACTCATTCCTGGTGGAACTTCATAGCAAAGTACAAAGTTCGTTTTGGATGGACAAAGTTAGTTGAAATAGACAGTTTTTGCATGAAAACTCATTCCTGGTGGAACTTCATAGCAAAGTACAAAGTTCGTTTTGGATGGACAAAGTTAGTTGAAATAGACAGTTTTTGCATGAAAACTCATTCCTGGTGGAACTTCATAGCAAAGTACAAAGTTCGTTTTGGATGGATCAATTTAGTTGAAATAGACAGTTTTTGCATGAAAACTCATTCCTGGTGGAACTTCATAGCAAAGTACAAAGTTCGTTTTGGATGGACGAATTAAGTTGAAATAGACAGTTTTTGTATGAAAACTCATTCCTGGTGGAACTTCATAGCAAAGTACAAAGTTCGAATCAGATGGACGAATTAAGTTGAAATAGACAGTTTTTGCATGAAAACTCATTCCTGGTAGAACTTCATAGCAAAGTACAAAGTTCGTTTTAGATGGACAAAGTTAGTTGAAATAGACAGTTTTTGCATGAAAACTCATTCCTGGTGGAACTTCATAGCAAAGTACAAAGTTCGTTTTGGATGGATCAATTTAGTTGAAATAGACAGTTTTTGCATAAAAACTCATTCCTGGTGGAACTTCATAGCAAAGTACAAAGTTCGTTTTGGATGGACAAAGTTAGTTGAAATAGACAGTTTTTGCATGAAAACTCATTCCTGGTGGAACTTCATAGCAAAGTACAAAGTTCGTTTTGGATGGACAAAGTTAGTTGAAATAGACAGTTTTTGCATGAAAACTCATTCCTGGTGGAACTTCATAGCAAAGTACAAAGTTCGTTTTGGATGGACAAAGTTAGTTGAAATAGACAGTTTTTGCATGAAAACTCATTCCTGGTGGAACTTCATAGCAAAGTACAAAGTTCGTTTTGGATGGACAAAGTTAGTTGAAATAGACAGTTTTTGCATGAAAACTCATTCCTGGTGGAACTTCATAGCAAAGTACAAAGTTCGTTTTGGATGGACAAAGTTAGTTGAAATAGACAGTTTTTGCATAAAAACTCATTCCTGGTGGAACTTCATAGCAAAGTACAAAGTTCGTTTTGGATGGACAAAGTTAGTTGAAATAGACAGTTTTTGCTTGAAAACTCATTCCTGGTGGAACTTCATAGCAAAGTACAAAGTTCGTTTTGGATGGACAAAGTTAGTTGAAATAGACAGTTCTTGCATAAAAACTCATTCCTGGTGGAACTTCATAGCAAAGTACAAAGTTCGTTTTGGATGGACAAAGTTAGTTGAAATAGACAGTTTTTGCTTGAAAACTCATTCCTGGTGGAACTTCATAGCAAAGTACAAAGTTCGTTTTGGATGGACAAAGTTAGTTGAAATAGACAGTTCTTGCATAAAAACTCATTCCTGGTGGAACTTCATAGCAAAGTACAAAGTTCGTTTCGGATGGATCAATTTAGTTGAAATAGACAGTTCTTGCATGAAAACTCATTCCTGGTGGAACTTCATAGCAAAGTACAAAGTTCGTTTTGGATGGATCAATTTAGTTAAAATAGACAGTTTTTGCATGACAACTCATTCCTGGTGGAACTTCATAGCAAAGTACAAAGTTCGTTTTGGATGGACAAAGTTAGTTGAAATAGACAGTTTTTGCATAAAAACTCATTCCTGGTGGAACTTCATAGCAAAGTACAAAGTTCGTTTTGGATGGATCAATTTAGTTGAAATAGACAGTTTTTGCATAAAAACTCATTCCTGGTGGAACTTCATAGCAAAGTACAAAGTTCGTTTTGGATGGACAAAGTTAGTTGAAATAGACAGTTTTTGCATGAAAACTCATTCCTGGTGGAACTTCATAGCAAAGTACAAAGTTCGTTTTGGATGGACAAAGTTAGTTGAAATAGACAGTTTTTGCATGAAAACTCATTCCTGGTGGAACTTCATAGCAAAGTACAAAGTTCGTTTTGGATGGACAAAGTTAGTTGAAATAGACAGTTCTTGCATAAAAACTCATTCCTGGTGGAACTTCATAGCAAAGTACAAAGTTCGTTTTGGATGGATCAATTTAGTTGAAATAGACAGTTTTTGCATGAAAACTCATTCCTGGTGGAACTTCATAGCAAAGTACAAAGTTCGTTTTGGATGGACAAAGTTAGTTGAAATAGACAGTTTTTGCATGAAAACTCATTCCTGGTGGAACTTCATAGCAAAGTACAAAGTTCGTTTTGGATGGACAAAGTTAGTTGAAATAGACAGTTTTTGCATGAAAACTCATTCCTGGTGGAACTTCATAGCAAAGTACAAAGTTCGTTTTGGATGGACAAAGTTAGTTGAAATAGACAGTTTTTGCATAAAAACTCATTCCTGGTGGAACTTCATAGCAAAGTACAAAGTTCGTTTTGGATGGACAAAGTTAGTTGAAATAGACAGTTTTTGCTTGAAAACTCATTCCTGGTGGAACTTCATAGCAAAGTACAAAGTTCGTTTTGGATGGACAAAGTTAGTTGAAATAGACAGTTCTTGCATAAAAACTCATTCCTGGTGGAACTTCATAGCAAAGTACAAAGTTCGTTTCGGATGGATCAATTTAGTTGAAATAGACAGTTCTTGCATGAAAACTCATTCCTGGTGGAACTTCATAGCAAAGTACAAAGTTCGTTTTGGATGGATCAATTTAGTTAAAATAGACAGTTTTTGCATGACAACTCATTCCTGGTGGAACTTCATAGCAAAGTACAAAGTTCGTTTTGGATGGACAAAGTTAGTTGAAATAGACAGTTTTTGCATAAAAACTCATTCCTGGTGGAACTTCATAGCAAAGTACAAAGTTCGTTTTGGATGGATCAATTTAGTTGAAATAGACAGTTTTTGCATAAAAACTCATTCCTGGTGGAACTTCATAGCAAAGTACAAAGTTCGTTTTGGATGGACAAAGTTAGTTGAAATAGACAGTTTTTGCATGAAAACTCATTCCTGGTGGAACTTCATAGCAAAGTACAAAGTTCGTTTTCGATGGACAAAGTTAGTTGAAATAGACAGTTTTTGCATAAAAACTCATTCCTGGTGGAACTTCATAGCAAAGTACAAAGTTCGTTTTGGATGGATCAATTTAGTTGAAATAGACAGTTTTTGCATGAAAACTCATTCCTGGTGGAACTTCATAGCAAAGTACAAAGTTCGTTTTGGATGGACAAAGTTAGTTGAAATAGACAGTTTTTGCATGAAAACTCATTCCTGGTGGAACTTCATAGCAAAGTACAAAGTTCGTTTTGGATGGACAAAGTTAGTTGAAATAGACAGTTTTTGCATGAAAACTCATTCCTGGTGGAACTTCATAGCAAAGTACAAAGTTCGTTTTGGATGGACAAAGTTAGTTGAAATAGACAGTTTTTGCATGAAAACTCATTCCTGGTGGAACTTCATAGCAAAGTACAAAGTCCGTTTTGGATGGACAAAGTTAGTTGAAATAGACAGTTTTTGCATAAAAACTCATTCCTGGTGGAACTTCATAGCAAAGTACAAAGTTCGTTTTGGATGGACAAAGTTAGTTGAAATAGACAGTTTTTGCATGAAAACTCATTCCTGGTGGAACTTCATAGCAAAGTACAAAGTTCGTTTTGGATGGACAAAGTTAGTTGAAATAGACAGTTTTTGCATGAAAACTCTGGTGGAACTTCATAGCAAAGTACAAAGTTCGTTTTGGATGGATCAATTTAGTTGAAATAGACAGTTTTTGCATGAAAACTCATTCCTGGTGGAACTTCAAAGTACAAAGTTCGTTTTGGATGGACAAAGTTAGTTGAAATAGACAGTTTTTGCATGAAAACTCATTCCTGGTGGAACTTCATAGCAAAGTACAAAGTTCGTTTTGGATGGACGAATTAAGTTGAAATAGACAGTTTTTGCATGAAAACTCATTCCTGGTGGAACTTCATAGCAAAGTACAAAGTTCGTTTTGGATGGACAAAGTTAGTTGAAATAGACAGTTTTTGCATGAAAACTCATTCCTGGTGGAACTTCATAGCAAAGTACGAAGTTCGTTTTGGATGGACAAAGTTAGTTGAAATAGACAGTTTTTGCATGAAAACTCTGGTGGAACTTCATAGCAAAGTACAAAGTTCGTTTTGGATGGACGAATTAAGTTGAAATAGACAGTTTTTGCATGAAAACTCATTCCTGGTGGAACTTCATAGCAAAGTACAAAGTTCGTTTTGGATGGACAAAGTTAGTTGAAATAGACAGTTTTTGCATGAAAACTCATTCCTGGTGGAACTTCATAGCAAAGTACAAAGTTCGTTTTGGATGGACAAAGTTAGTTGAAATAGACAGTTTTTGCATGAAAACTCATTCCTGGTGGAACTTCATAGCAAAGTACAAAGTTCGTTTTGGATGGACAAAGTTAGTTGAAATAGACAGTTTTTGCATAAAAACTCATTCCTGGTGGAACTTCATAGCAAAGTACAAAGTTCGTTTTGGATGGACAAAGTTAGTTGAAATAGACAGTTTTTGCATGAAAACTCATTCCTGGTGGAACTTCATAGCAAAGTACAAAGTTCGTTTTGGATGGACAAAGTTAGTTGAAATAGACAGTTTTTGCATAAAAACTCATTCCTGGTGGAACTTCATAGCAAAGTACAAAGTTCGTTTTGGATGGACAAAGTTAGTTGAAATAGACAGTTTTTGCATGAAAACTCATTCCTGGTGGAACTTCATAGCAAAGTACAAAGTTCGTTTTGGATGGACAAAGTTAGTTGAAATAGACAGTTTTTGCATGAAAACTCATTCCTGGTGGAACTTCATAGCAAAGTACAAAGTTCGTTTTGGATGGACAAAGTTAGTTGAAATAGACAGTTTTTGCATGAAAACTCATTCCTGGTGGAACTTCATAGCAAAGTACAAAGTTCGTTTTGGATGGACAAAGTTAGTTGAAATAGACAGTTTTTGCATAAAAACTCATTCCTGGTGGAACTTCATAGCAAAGTACAAAGTTCGTTTTGGATGGACAAAGTTAGTTGAAATAGACAGTTTTTGCATGAAAACTCATTCCTGGTGGAACTTCATAGCAAAGTACAAAGTTCGTTTTGGATGGACAAAGTTAGTTGAAATAGACAGTTTTTGCATGAAAACTCATTCCTGGTGGAACTTCATAGCAAAGTACAAAGTTCGTTTTGGATGGACAAAGTTAGTTGAAATAGACAGTTTTTGCATGAAAACTCATTCCTGGTGGAACTTCATAGCAAAGTACAAAGTTCGTTTTGGATGGACAAAGTTAGTTGAAATAGACAGTTTTTGCATGAAAACTCATTCCTGGTGGAACTTCATAGCAAAGTACAAAGTTCGTTTTGGATGGACAAAGTTAGTTGAAATAGACAGTTTTTGCATGAAAACTCATTCCTGGTGGAACTTCATAGCAAAGTACAAAGTTCGTTTTGGATGGACAAAGTTAGTTGAAATAGACAGTTTTTGCATGAAAACTCATTCCTGGTGGAACTTCATAGCAAAGTACAAAGTTCGTTTTGGATGGACAAAGTTAGTTGAAATAGACAGTTTTTGCATGAAAACTCATTCCTGGTGGAACTTCATAGCAAAGTACAAAGTTCGTTTTGGATGGACAAAGTTAGTTGAAATAGACAGTTTTTGCATGAAAACTCATTCCTGGTGGAACTTCATAGCAAAGTACAAAGTTCGTTTTGGATGGACAAAGTTAGTTGAAATAGACAGTTTTTGCATAAAAACTCATTCCTGGTGGAACTTCATAGCAAAGTACAAAGTTCGTTTTGGATGGATCAATTTAGTTGAAATAGACAGTTTTTGCATGAAAACTCATTCCTGGTGGAACTTCAAAGTTCAAAGTTCGTTTTGGATGGACAAAGTTAGTTGAAATAGACAGTTTTTGCATGAAAACTCATTCCTGGTGGAACTTCATAGCAAAGTACAAAGTTCGTTTTGGATGGACAAAGTTAGTTGAAATAGACAGTTTTTGAATGAAAACTCATTCTTGGTGGAACTTCATAGCAAAGTACAAAGTTCGTTTTGGATGGACAATGTTAGTTGAAATAGACAGTTTTTGCATAAAAACTCATTCCTGGTGGAACTTCATAGCAAAGTACAAAGTTCGTTTTGGATGGACAAAGTTAGTTGAAATAGACAGTTTTTGCATGAAAACTCATTCCTGGTGGAACTTCATAGCAAAGTACAAAGTTCGTTTTGGATGGACAAAGTTAGTTGAAATAGACAGTTTTTGCATAAAAACTCATTCCTGGTGGAACTTCATAGCAAAGTACAAAGTTCGTTTTGGATGGACAAAGTTAGTTGAAATAGACAGTTTTTGCATGAAAACTCATTCCTGGTGGAACTTCATAGCAAAGTACAAAGTTCGTTTTGGATGGACAAAGTTAGTTGAAATAGACAGTTTTTGCATGAAAACTCATTCCTGGTGGAACTTCATAGCAAAGTACAAAGTTCGTTTTGGATGGACAAAGTTAGTTGAAATAGACAGTTTTTGCATAAAAACTCATTCCTGGTGGAACTTCATAGCAAAGTACAAAGTTCGTTTTGGATGGACAAAGTTAGTTGAAATAGACAGTTTTTGCATGAAAACTCATTCCTGGTGGAACTTCATAGCAAAGTACAAAGTTCGTTTTGGATGGACAAAGTTAGTTGAAATAGACAGTTTTTGCATGAAAACTCATTCCTGGTGGAACTTCATGACTGCAAAGTACAAAGTTCGTTTTGGATGGACAAAGTTAGTTGAAATAGACAGTTTTTGCATGAAAACTCATTCCTGGTGGAACTTCATAGCAAAGTACAAAGTTCGTTTTGGATGGACAAAGTTAGTTGAAATAGACAGTTTTTGCATGAAAACTCATTCCTGGTGGAACTTCATAACAAAGTACAAAGTTCGTTTTGGATGGACAAAGTTAGTTGAAATAGACAGTTTTTGCATAAAAACTCATTCCTGGTGGAACTTCATAGCAAAGTACAAAGTTCGTTTTGGATGGATCAATTTAGTTGAAATAGACAGTTTTTGCATGAAAACTCATTCCTGGTGGAACTTCAAAGTACAAAGTTCGTTTTGGATGGACAAAGTTAGTTGAAATAGACAGTTTTTGCATGAAAACTCATTCCTGGTGGAACTTCATAGCAAAGTACAAAGTTCGTTTTGGATGGACAAAGTTAGTTGAAATAGACAGTTTTTGCATGAAAACTCATTCCTGGTGGAACTTCAAAGTACAAAGTTCGTTTTGGATGGACAAAGTTAGTTGAAATAGACAGTTTTTGCATGAAAACTCATTCTTGGTGGAACTTCATAGCAAAGTACAAAGTTCGTTTTGGATGGACAAAGTTAGTTGAAATAGACAGTTTTTGCATGAAAACTCATTCCTGGTGGAACTTCATAGCAAAGTACAAAGTACGTTTTGGATGGACAAAGTTAGTTGAAATAGACAGTTTTTGCATAAAAACTCATTCCTGGTGGAACTTCATAGCAAAGTACAAAGTTCGTTTTGGATGGACAAAATTAGTTGAAATAGACAGTTTTTGCATGAAAACTCATTCCTGGTGGAACTTCATAGCAAAGTACAAAGTTCGTTTTGGATGGACAAAGTTAGTTGAAATAGACAGTTTTTGCATGAAAACTCATTCCTGGTGGAACTTCATAGCAAAGTACAAAGTTCGTTTTGGATGGACAAAGTTAGTTGAAATAGACAGTTTTTGCATAAAAACTCATTCCTGGTGGAACTTCATAGCAAAGTACAAAGTTCGTTTTGGATGGACAAAGTTAGTTGAAATAGACAGTTTTTGCATGAAAACTCATTCCTGGTGGAACTTCATAGCAAAGTACAAAGTTCGTTTTGGATGGACAAAGTTAGTTGAAATAGACAGTTTTTGCATGAAAACTCATTCCTGGTGGAACTTCATAGCAAAGTACAAAGTTCGTTTTGGATGGATCAATTTAGTTGAAATAGACAGTTTTTGCATGAAAACTCATTCCTGGTGGAACTTCATAGCAAAGTACAAAGTTCGTTTTGGATGGACAAAGTTAGTTGAAATAGACAGTTTTTGCATGAAAACTCATTCCTGGTGGAACTTCATAACAAAGTACAAAGTTCGTTTTGGATGGACAAAGTTAGTTGAAATAGACAGTTTTTGCATAAAAACTCATTCCTGGTGGAACTTCATAGCAAAGTACAAAGTTCGTTTTGGATGGATCAATTTAGTTGAAATAGACAGTTTTTGCATGAAAACTCATTCCTGGTGGAACTTCAAAGTACAAAGTTCGTTTTGGATGGACAAAGTTAGTTGAAATAGACAGTTTTTGCATGAAAACTCATTCCTGGTGGAACTTCATAGCAAAGTACAAAGTTCGTTTTGGATGGACAAAGTTAGTTGAAATAGACAGTTTTTGCATGAAAACTCATTCCTGGTGGAACTTCAAAGTACAAAGTTCGTTTTGGATGGACAAAGTTAGTTGAAATAGACAGTTTTTGCATGAAAACTCATTCTTGGTGGAACTTCATAGCAAAGTACAAAGTTCGTTTTGGATGGACAAAGTTAGTTGAAATAGACAGTTTTTGCATGAAAACTCATTCCTGGTGGAACTTCATAGCAAAGTACAAAGTTCGTTTTGGATGGATCAATTTAGTTGAAATAGACAGTTTTTGCATGAAAACTCATTCCTGGTGGAACTTCATAGCAAAGTACAAAGTTCGTTTTGGATGGACAAAGTTAGTTGAAATAGACAGTTTTTGCATGAAAACTCATTCCTGGTGGAACTTCATAGCAAAGAACAAAGTTCGTTTTGGATGGATCAATTTAGTTGAAATAGACAGTTTTTGCATGAAAACTCATTCCTGGTGGAACTTCATAGCAAAGTACAAAGTTCGTTTTGGATGGATCAATTTAGTTGAAATAGACAGTTCTTGCATGAAAACTCATTCCTGGTGGAACTTCATAGCAAAGTACAAAGTTCGTTTTGGATGGATCAATTTAGTTGAAATAGACAGTTTTTGCATGAAAACTCATTCCTGGTGGAACTTCATAGCAAAGTACAAAGTTCGTTTTGGATGGACAAAGTTAGTTGAAATAGACAGTTTTTGCATAAAAACTCATTCCTGGTGGAACTTCATAGCAAAGTACAAAGTTCGTTTTGGATGGACAAAGTTAGTTGAAATAGACAGTTTTTGCATGAAAACTCATTCCTGGTGGAACTTCATAGCAAAGTACAAAGTTCGTTTTGGATGGATCAATTTAGTTGAAATAGACAGTTTTTGCATGAAAACTCATTCCTGGTGGAACTTCATAGCAAAGAACAAAGTTCGTTTTGGATGGATCAATTTAGTTGAAATAGACAGTTTTTGCATGAAAACTCATTCCTGGTGGAACTTCATAGCAAAGTACAAAGTTCGTTTTGGATGGACAAAGTTAGTTGAAATAGACAGTTTTTGCATGAAAACTCATTCCTGGTGGAACTTAATAGCAAAGAACAAAGTTCGTTTTGGATGGATCAATTTAGTTGAAATAGACAGTTTTTGCATGAAAACTCATTCCTGGTGGAACTTCATAGCAAAGTACAAAGTTCGTTTTGGATGGACAAAGTTAGTTGAAATAGACAGTTTTTGCATGAAAACTCATTCCTGGTGGAACTTCATAGCAAAGTACACAGTTCGTTTTGGATGGATCAATTTAGTTGAAATAGACAGTTTTTGCATAAAAACTCATTCCTGGTGGAACTTCATAGCAAAGTACAAAGTTCGTTTTGGATGGATCAATTTAGTTGAAATAGACAGTTTTTGCATAAAAACTCATTCCTGGTGGAACTTCATAGCAAAGTACAAAGTTCGTTTTGGATGGATCAATTTAGTTGAAATAGACAGTTTTTGCATGAAAACTCATTCCTGGTGGAACTTCATAGCAAAGTACAAAGTTCGTTTTGGATGGACAAAGTTAGTTGAAATAGACCGTTTTTGCATGAAAACTCATTCCTGGTGGAACTTCATAGCAAAGAACAAAGTTCGTTTTGGATGGATCAATTTAGTTGAAATAGACAGTTTTTGCATGAAAACTCATTCCTGGTGGAACTTCATAGCAAAGTACAAAGTTCGTTTTGGATGGACAAAGTTAGTTGAAATAGACAGTTCTTGCATGAAAACTCATTTCTGGTGGAACTTCATAGCAAAGTACAAAGTTCGTTTTGGATGGACAAAGTTAGTTGAAATAGACAGTTTTTGCATAAAATTTCATTCCTGGTGGAACTTCATAGCAAAGTACAAAGTTCGTTTTGGATGGATCAATTTAGTTGAAATAGACAGTTTTTGCATAAAAACTCATTCCTGGTGGAACTTCATAGCAAAGTACAAAGTTTGTTTGGATGGACAAAGTTAGTTGAAATAGACAGTTTTTGCATGAAAACTCATTCCTGGTGGAACTTCATAGCAAAGAACAAAGTTCGTTTTGGATGGACAAAGTTAGTTGAAATAGACAGTTCTTGCATGAAAACTCATTTCTGGTGGAACTTCATAGCAAAGTACAAAGTTCGTTTTGGATGGACAAAGTTAGTTGAAATAGACAGTTTTTGCATAAAATTTCATTCCTGGTGGAACTTCATAGCAAAGTACAAAGTTCGTTTTGGATGGATCAATTTAGTTGAAATAGACAGTTTTTGCATGAAAACTCATTCCTGGTGGAACTTCATAGCAAAGTACAAAGTTTGTTTGGATGGATCAATTTAGTTGAAATAGACAGTTTTTGCATGAAAACTCATTCCTGGTGGAACTTCATAGCAAAGTACAAAGTTCGTTTTGGATGGACAAAGTTAGTTGAAATAGACAGTTCTTGCATGAAAACTCATTTCTGGTGGAACTTCATAGCAAAGTACAAAGTTCGTTTTGGATGGACAAAGTTAGTTGAAATAGACAGTTTTTGCATAAAATTTCATTCCTGGTGGAACTTCATAGCAAAGTACAAAGTTCGTTTTGGATGGATCAATTTAGTTGAAATAGACAGTTTTTGCATGAAAACTCATTCCTGGTGGAACTTCATAGCAAAGTACAAAGTTCGTTTTGGATGGACAAAGTTAGTTGAAATAGACAGTTTTTGCATGAAAACTCATTCCTGGTGGAACTTCATAGCAAAGAACAAAGTTCGTTTTGGATGGATCAATTTAGTTGAAATAGACAGTTTTTGCATGAAAACTCATTCCTGGTGGAACTTCATAGCAAAGTACAAAGTTCGTTTTGGATGGACAAAGTTAGTTGAAATAGACAGTTTTTGCATGAAAACTCATTCCTGGTGGAACTTCATAGCAAAGTACAAAGTTCGTTTTGGATGGATCAATTTAGTTGAAATAGACAGTTTTTGCATGAAAACTCATTCCTGGTGGAACTTCATAGCAAAGTACAAAGTTCGTTTTGGATGGATCAATTTAGTTGAAATAGACAGTTCTTGCATGAAAACTCATTCCTGGTGGAACTTCATAGCAAAGTACAAAGTTCGTTTTGGATGGATCAATTTAGTTGAAATAGACAGTTTTTGCATAAAAACTCATTCCTGGTGGAACTTCATAGCAAAGTACAAAGTTCGTTTTGGATGGACAAAGTTAGTTGAAATAGACAGTTTTTGCATAAAAACTCATTCCTGGTGGAACTTCATAGCAAAGTACAAAGTTCGTTTTGGATGGATCAATTTAGTTGAAATAGACAGTTTTTGCATGAAAACTCATTCCTGGTGGAACTTCATAGCAAAGTACAAAGTTCGTTTTGGATGGATCAATTTAGTTGAAATAGACAGTTTTTGCATGAAAACTCATTCCTGGTGGAACTTCATAGCAAAGTACAAAGTTCGTTTTGGATGGATCAATTTAGTTGAAATAGACAGTTTTTGCATAAAAACTCATTCCTGGTGGAACTTCATAGCAAAGTACAAAGTTCGTTTTGGATGGACAAAGTTAGTTGAAATAGACAGTTTTTGCATAAAAACTCATTCCTGGTGGAACTTCATAGCAAAGTACAAAGTTCGTTTTGGATGGACAAAGTTAGTTGAAATAGACAGTTCTTGCATGAAAACTCATTTCTGGTGGAACTTCATAGCAAAGTACAAAGTTCGTTTTGGATGGACAAAGTTAGTTGAAATAGACAGTTTTTGCATGAAAACTCATTCCTGGTGGAACTTCATAGCAAAGTACAAAGTTCGTTTTGGATGGATCAATTTAGTTGAAATAGACAGTTTTTGCATGAAAACTCATTCCTGGTGGAACTTCATAGCAAAGTACAAAGTTCGTTTTGGATGGATCAATTTAGTTGAAATAGACAGTTTTTGCATGAAAACTCATTCCTGGTGGAACTTCATAGCAAAGTACAAAGTTCGTTTTGGATGGACAAAGTTAGTTGAAATAGACAGTTTTTGCATGAAAACTCATTCCTGGTGGAACTTCATAGCAAAGTACAAAGTTCGTTTTGGATGGACAAAGTTAGTTGAAATAGACAGTTTTTGCATGAAAACTCATTCCTGGTGGAACTTCATAGCAAAGTACAAAGTTCGTTTTGGATGGATCAATTTAGTTGAAATAGACAGTTTTTGCATGAAAACTCATTCCTGGTGGAACTTCATAGCAAAGTACAAAGTTCGTTTTGGATGGATCAATTTAGTTGAAATAGACAGTTTTTGCATGAAAACTCATTCCTGGTGGAACTTCATAGCAAAGTACAAAGTTCGTTTTGGATGGACAAAGTTAGTTGAAATAGACAGTTTTTGCATGAAAACTCATTCCTGGTGGAACTTCATAGCAAAGTACAAAGTTCGTTTTGGATGGACAAAGTTAGTTGAAATAGACAGTTTTTGCATGAAAACTCATTCCTGGTGGAACTTCATAGCAAAGTACAAAGTTCGTTTTGGATGGATCAATTTAGTTGAAATAGACAGTTTTTGCATGAAAACTCATTTCTGGTGGAACTTCATAGCAAAGTACAAAGTTCGTTTTGGATGGATCAATTTAGTTGAAATAGACAGTTTTTGCATGAAAACTCATTCCTGGTGGAACTTCATAGCAAAGTACAAAGTTCGTTTTGGATGGATCAATTTAGTTGAAATAGACAGTTTTTGCATGAAAACTCATTCCTGGTGGAACTTCATAGCAAAGTACAAAGTTCGTTTTGGATGGACAAAGTTAGTTGAAATAGACAGTTTTTGCATGGTAACACATTCCTGGTAGAACTACATAGCAAAGTACAAAGTTCGTATCGGATGGACGAATTAAATTAAAATAGACAGTTTTTGCATGAAAACTCATTCCTGGTGGAACTTCATAGCAAAGTACAAAGTTCGTTTTGGATGGATCAATTTAGTTAAAATAGACAGTTTTTGCATGAAAACTCATTCCTGGTGGAACTTCATAGCAAAGTACAAAGTTCGTTTTGGATGGATCAATTTAGTTAAAATAGACAGTTTTTGCATGAAAACTCATTCCTGGTGGAACTTCATAGCAAAGTGCAAAGTTCGTTTTGGATGGACAAAGTTAGTTGAAATAGACAGTTCTTGCATGGTAACACATTCCTGGTAGAACTACATAGCAAAGTACAAAGTTCGTAACGGATGGACGAATTAAATTAAAATAGACAGTTTTTGCATGGTAACACATTCCTGGTAGAACTACATAGCAAAGTACAAAGTTCGTATCGGATGGACGAATTAAGTTGAAATAGACAGTTTTTGCATGAAAACTCATTCCTGGTGGAACTTCATAGCAAAGAACAAAGTTCGTTTTGGATGGATCAATTTAGTTGAAATAGACAGTTTTTGCATGAAAACTCATTCCTGGTGGAACTTCATAGCAAAGTACAAAGTTCGTTTTGGATGGATCAATTTAGTTAAAATAGACAGTTTTTGCATGAAAACTCATTCCTGGTGGAACTTCATAGCAAAGTACAAAGTTCGTTTTGGATGGACAAAGTTAGTTGAAATAGACAGTTTTTGCATGAAAACTCATTCCTGGTGGAAATTCATAGCAAAGTACAAAGTTCGTTTTGGATGGACGAATTAAGTTGAAATAGACAGTTTTTGTATGAAAACTCATTCCTGGTGGAACTTCATAGCAAAGTACAAAGTTCGAATCAGATGGACGAATTAAGTTGAAATAGACAGTTTTTGCATGAAAACTCATTCCTGGTGGAACTTCATAGCAAAGTACAAAGTTCGTTTTGGATGGATCAATTTAGTTAAAATAGACAGTTTTTGCATGAAAACTCATTCCTGGTGGAACTTCATAGCAAAGTACAAAGTTCGTTTTGGATGGATCAATTTAGTTAAAATAGACAGTTTTTGCATGAAAACTCATTCCTGGTGGAACTTCATAGCAAAGTGCAAAGTTCGTTTTGGATGGACAAAGTTAGTTGAAATAGACAGTTCTTGCATGGTAACACATTCCTGGTAGAACTACATAGCAAAGTACAAAGTTCGTATCGGATGGACGAATTAAATTAAAATAGACAGTTTTTGCATGGTAACACATTCCTGGTAGAACTACATAGCAAAGAACAAAGTTCGTATCGGATGGACGAATTAAGTTGAAATAGACAGTTTTTGCATGAAAACTCATTCCTGGTGGAACTTCATAGCAAAGAACAAAGTTCGTTTTGGATGGATCAATTTAGTTGAAATAGACAGTTTTTGCATGAAAACTCATTCCTGGTGGAACTTCATAGCAAAGTACAAAGTTCGTTTTGGATGGATCAATTTAGTTAAAATAGACAGTTTTTGCATGAAAACTCATTCCTGGTGGAACTTCATAGCAAAGTACAAAGTTCGTTTTGGATGGACAAAGTTAGTTGAAATAGACAGTTTTTGCATGAAAACTCATTCCTGGTGGAACTTCATAGCAAAGTACAAAGTTCGTTTTGGATGGACAAAGTTAGTTGAAATAGACAGTTTTTGCATAAAAACTCATTCCTGGTGGAACTTCATAGCAAAGTACAAAGTTCGTTTTGGATGGACAAAGTTAGTTGAAATAGACAGTTCTTGCATGAAAACTCATTCCTGGTGGAACTTCATAGCAAAGTACAAAGTTCGTTTTGGATGGACAAAGTTAGTTGAAATAGACAGTTTTTGCATGGTAACACATTCCTGGTAGAACTACATAGCAAAGTACAAAGTTCGTATCGGATGGACGAATTAAATTAAAATAGACAGTTTTTGCATGAAAACTCATTCCTGGTGGAACTTCATAGCAAAGAACAAAGTTCGTTTTGGATGGATCAATTTAGTTGAAATAGACAGTTTTTGCATGAAAACTCATTCCTGGTGGAACTTCATAGCAAAGTACAAAGTTCGTTTTGGATGGATCAATTTAGTTAAAATAGACAGTTTTTGCATGAAAACTCATTCCTGGTGGAACTTCATAGCAAAGTACAAAGTTCGTTTTGGATGGATCAATTTAGTTAAAATAGACAGTTTTTGCATGAAAACTCATTTCTGGTGGAACTTCATAGCAAAGTACAAAGTTCGTTTTGGATGGATCAATTTAGTTGAAATAGACAGTTTTTGCATGAAAACTCATTCCTGGTGGAACTTCATAGCAAAGTACAAAGTTCGTTTTGGATGGATCAATTTAGTTGAAATAGACAGTTTTTGCATGAAAACTCATTCCTGGTGGAACTTCATAGCAAAGTGCAAAGTTCGTTTTGGATGGACAAAGTTAGTTGAAATAGACAGTTCTTGCATGGTAACACATTCCTGGTAGAACTACATAGCAAAGTACAAAGTTCGTATCGGATGGACGAATTAAATTAAAATAGACAGTTTTTGCATGGTAACACATTCCTGGTAGAACTACATAGCAAAGTACAAAGTTCGTATCGGATGGACGAATTAAGTTGAAATAGACAGTTTTTGCATGAAAACTCATTCCTGGTGGAACTTCATAGCAAAGAACAAAGTTCGTTTTGGATGGATCAATTTAGTTGAAATAGACAGTTTTTGCATGAAAACTCATTCCTGGTGGAACTTCATAGCAAAGTACAAAGTTCGTTTTGGATGGATCAATTTAGTTAAAATAGACAGTTTTTGCATGAAAACTCATTCCTGGTGGAACTTCATAGCAAAGTACAAAGTTCGTTTTGGATGGACAAAGTTAGTTGAAATAGACAGTTTTTGCATGAAAACTCATTCCTGGTGGAAATTCATAGCAAAGTACAAAGTTCGTTTTGGATGGACGAATTAAGTTGAAATAGACAGTTTTTGTATGAAAACTCATTCCTGGTGGAACTTCATAGCAAAGTACAAAGTTCGAATCAGATGGACGAGTTAAGTTGAAATAGACAGTTTTTGCATGAAAACTCATTCCTGGTGGAACTTCATAGCAAAGTACAAAGTTCGTTTTGGATGGATCAATTTAGTTAAAATAGACAGTTTTTGCATGAAAACTCATTCCTGGTGGAACTTCATAGCAAAGTACAAAGTTCGTTTTGGATGGATCAATTTAGTTAAAATAGACAGTTTTTGCATGAAAACTCATTCCTGGTGGAACTTCATAGCAAAGTGCAAAGTTCGTTTTGGATGGACAAAGTTAGTTGAAATAGACAGTTCTTGCATGGTAACACATTCCTGGTAGAACTACATAGCAAAGTACAAAGTTCGTATCGGATGGACGAATTAAATTAAAATAGACAGTTTTTGCATGGTAACACATTCCTGGTAGAACTACATAGCAAAGAACAAAGTTCGTATCGGATGGACGAATTAAGTTGAAATAGACAGTTTTTGCATGAAAACTCATTCCTGGTGGAACTTCATAGCAAAGAACAAAGTTCGTTTTGAATGGATCAATTTAGTTGAAATAGACAGTTTTTGCATGAAAACTCATTCCTGGTGGAACTTCATAGCAAAGTACAAAGTTCGTTTTGGATGGATCAATTTAGTTAAAATAGACAGTTTTTGCATGAAAACTCATTCCTGGTGGAACTTCATAGCAAAGTACAAAGTTCGTTTTGGATGGACAAAGTTAGTTGAAATAGACAGTTTTTGCATGAAAACTCATTCCTGGTGGAACTTCATAGCAAAGAACAAAGTTCGTTTTGGATGGACAAAGTTAGTTGAAATAGACAGTTTTTGCATAAAAACTCATTCCTGGTGGAACTTCATAGCAAAGTACAAAGTTCGTTTTGGATGGACAAAGTTAGTTGAAATAGACAGTTCTTGCATGAAAACTCATTCCTGGTGGAACTTCATAGCAAAGTACAAAGTTCGTTTTGGATGGATCAATTTAGTTGAAATAGACAGTTTTTGCATGAAAACTCATTCCTGGTGGAACTTCATAGCAAAGTACAAAGTTCGTTTTGGATGGACAAAGTTAGTTGAAATAGACAGTTTTTGCATGAAAACTCATTCCTGGTGGAACTTCATAGCAAAGTACAAAGTTCGTTTTGGAAGGACAAAGTTAGTTGAAATAGACAGTTCTTGCATGAAAACTCATTCCTGGTAGAACTTCATAGCAAAGTACAAAGTTCGTTTTGGATGGATCAATTTAGTTGAAATAGACAGTTTTTGCATGAAAACTCATTCCTGGTAGAACTTCATAGCAAAGTACAAAGTTCGTTTTGGATGGATAAATTTAGTTGAAATAGACAGTTTTTGCATGTAAACTCATTCCTGGTGGAACTTCATAGCAAAGAACAAAGTTCGTATCGGATGCACCAATTTAGTTGAAATAGACAGTTCTTGCATGAAAACTCATTCCTGGTGGAACTTCATAGCAAAGTACAAAGTTCGTTTTGGATGGACAAAGTTAGTTGAAATAGACAGTTTTTGCATGAAAACTCATTCCTGGTGGAACTTCATAGCAAAGTACAAAGTTCGTTTTGGATGGACAAAGTTAGTTGAAATAGACAGTTCTTGCATGAAAACTCATTCCTGGTAGAACTTCATAGCAAAGTACAAAGTTCGTATCGGATGGACAAAGTTAGTTGAAATAGACAGTTTTTGCATAAAAACTCATTCCTGGTGGAACTTCATAGCAAAGAACAAAGTTCGTTTTGGATGGATCAATTTAGTTGAAATAGACAGTTTTTGCATGAAAACTCATTCCTGGTGGAACTTCATAGCAAAGTACAAAGTTCGTTTTGGATGGATCAATTTAGTTGAAATAGACAGTTTTTGCATAAAAACTCATTCCTGGTGGAACTTCATAGCAAAGTACAAAGTTCGTTTTGGATGGATCAATTTAGTTGAAATAGACAGTTTTTGCATAAAAACTCATTCCTGGTGGAACTTCATAGCAAAGTACAAAGTTCGTTTTGGATGGATCAATTTAGTTGAAATAGACAGTTTTTGCATAAAAACTCATTCCTGGTGGAACTTCATAGCAAAGTACAAAGTTCGTTTTGGATGGACAAAGTTAGTTGAAATAGACAGTTTTTGCATGAAAACTCATTCCTGGTGGAACTTCATAGCAAAGTACAAAGTTCGTTTTGGATGGACAAAGTTAGTTGAAATAGACAGTTTTTGCATGAAAACTCATTCCTGGTAGAACTTCATAGCAAAGTACAAAGTTCGTTTTGGATGGATCAATTTAGTTGAAATAGACAGTTCTTGCATGAAAACTCATTCCTGGTGGAACTTCATAGCAAAGTACAAAGTTCGTTTTGGATGGATCAATTTAGTTGAAATAGACAGTTTTTGCATAAAAACTCATTCCTGGTGGAACTTCATAGCAAAGTACAAAGTTCGTTTTGGATGGACAAAGTTAGTTGAAATAGACAGTTTTTGCATAAAAACTCATTCCTGGTGGAACTTCATAGCAAAGTACAAAGTTCGTTTTGGATGGACAAAGTTAGTTGAAATAGACAGTTTTTGCATGAAAACTCATTCCTGGTGGAACTTCATAGCAAAGAACAAAGTTCGTTTTGGATGGATCAATTTAGTTGAAATAGACAGTTTTTGCATGAAAACTCATTCCTGGTGGAACTTCATAGCAAAGTACAAAGTTCGTTTTGGATGGACAAAGTTAGTTGAAATAGACAGTTTTTGCATGAAAACTCATTCCTGGTGGAACTTCATAGCAAAGTACAAAGTTCGTTTTGGATGGATCAATTTAGTTGAAATAGACAGTTTTTGCATGAAAACTCATTCCTGGTGGAACTTCATAGCAAAGTACAAAGTTCGTTTTGGATGGATCAATTTAGTTGAAATAGACAGTTCTTGCATGAAAACTCATTCCTGGTGGAACTTCATAGCAAAGTACAAAGTTCGTTTTGGATGGATCAATTTAGTTGAAATAGACAGTTTTTGCATAAAAACTCATTCCTGGTGGAACTTCATAGCAAAGTACAAAGTTCGTTTTGGATGGATCAATTTAGTTGAAATAGACAGTTTTTGCATAAAAACTCATTCCTGGTGGAACTTCATAGCAAAGTACAAAGTTCGTTTTGGATGGACAAAGTTAGTTGAAATAGACAGTTTTTGCATGAAAACTCATTCCTGGTGGAACTTCATAGCAAAGTACAAAGTTCGTTTTGGATGGACAAAGTTAGTTGAAATAGACAGTTTTTGCATGAAAACTCATTCCTGGTGGAACTTCATAGCAAAGAACAAAGTTCGTTTTGGATGGATCAATTTAGTTGAAATAGACAGTTTTTGCATGAAAACTCATTCCTGGTGGAACTTCATAGCAAAGTACAAAGTTCGTTTTGGATGGACAAAGTTAGTTGAAATAGACAGTTTTTGCATGAAAACTCATTCCTGGTGGAACTTCATAGCAAAGTACAAAGTTCGTTTTGGATGGATCAATTTAGTTGAAATAGACAGTTTTTGCATGAAAACTCATTCCTGGTGGAACTTCATAGCAAAGTACAAAGTTCGTTTTGGATGGATCAATTTAGTTGAAATAGACAGTTCTTGCATGAAAACTCATTCCTGGTGGAACTTCATAGCAAAGTACAAAGTTCGTTTTGGATGGATCAATTTAGTTGAAATAGACAGTTTTTGCATAAAAACTCATTCCTGGTGGAACTTCATAGCAAAGTACAAAGTTCGTTTTGGATGGACAAAGTTAGTTGAAATAGACAGTTTTTGCATAAAAACTCATTCCTGGTGGAACTTCATAGCAAAGTACAAAGTTCGTTTTGGATGGATCAATTTAGTTGAAATAGACAGTTTTTGCATGAAAACTCATTCCTGGTGGAACTTCATAGCAAAGTACAAAGTTCGTTTTGGATGGATCAATTTAGTTGAAATAGACAGTTTTTGCATGAAAACTCATTCCTGGTGGAACTTCATAGCAAAGTACAAAGTTCGTTTTGGATGGATCAATTTAGTTGAAATAGACAGTTTTTGCATAAAAACTCATTCCTGGTGGAACTTCATAGCAAAGTACAAAGTTCGTTTTGGATGGACAAAGTTAGTTGAAATAGACAGTTTTTGCATAAAAACTCATTCCTGGTGGAACTTCATAGCAAAGTACAAAGTTCGTTTTGGATGGACAAAGTTAGTTGAAATAGACAGTTTTTGCATGAAAACTCATTCCTGGTGGAACTTCATAGCAAAGTACAAAGTTCGTTTTGGATGGACAAAATTAGTTGAAATAGACAGTTTTTGCATGAAAACTCATTCCTGGTGGAACTTCATAGCAAAGTACAAAGTTCGTTTTGGATGGACAAAATTAGTTGAAATAGACAGTTCTTGCATGAAAACTCATTCCTGGTGGAACTTCATAGCAAAGAACAAAGTTCGTTTTGGATGGATCAATTTAGTTGAAATAGACAGTTCTTGCATGAAAACTCATCCCTGGTAGAACTTCATAGCAAAGTACAAAGTTCGTTTTGGATGGACAAAGTTAGTTGAAATAGACAGTTCTTGCATGAAAACTCATTCCTGGTGGAACTTCATAGCAAAGTACAAAGTTCGTTTTGGATGGATCAATTTAGTTGAAATAGACAGTTCTTGCATGAAAACTCATTCCTGGTAGAACTTCATAGCAAAGTACAAAATTCGTTTTGGATGGATCAATTTAGTTGAAATAGACAGTTTTTGCATGAAAACTCATTCCTGGTGGAACTTCATAGCAAAGTACAAAGTTCGTTTTGGATGGACAAAATTAGTTGAAATAGACAGTTTTTGCATGAAAACTCATTCCTGGTGGAACTTCATAGCAAAGAACAAAGTTCGTTTTGGATGGATCAATTTAGTTGAAATAGACAGTTCTTGCATGAAAACTCATCCCTGGTAGAACTTCATAGCAAAGTACAAAATTCGTTTTAGATGGACAAAGTTAGTTGAAATAGACAGTTTTTGCATGAAAACTCATTCCTGGTGGAACTTCATAGCAAAGTACAAAGTTCGTTTTGGATGGATCAATTTAGTTGAAATAGACAGTTTTTGCATGTAAACTCATTCCTGGTGGAACTTCATAGCAAAGAACAAAGTTCGTTTTGGATGGACAAAATTAGTTGAAATAGACAGTTTTTGCATGAAAACTCATTCCTGGTGGAACTTCATAGCAAAGTACAAAGTTCGTTTTGGATGGATCAATTTAGTTGAAATAGACAGTTTTTGCATGAAAACTCATTCCTGATGGAACTTCATAGCAAAGTACAAAGTTCGTTTTGGATGTCCGAATTGAGTTGAAATGGACAGTTTTTGCATAAAAACTCATTCCTGGTGGAACTTCATAGCAAAGTACAAAGTTCATTTTGGATGGATCAATTTAGTTGAAATAGACAGTTCTTGCATGAAAACTCATTCCTGGTGGAACTTCATAGCAAAGTACAAAGTTCGTTTTGGATGGACAAAGTTAGTTGAAATAGACAGTTCTTGCATGAAAACTCATTCCTGGTGGAACTTCATAGCAAAGTACAAAGTTCGTTTTGGATGGATCAATTTAGTTGAAATAGACAGTTCTTGCATGAAAACTCATTCCTGGTAGAACTTCATAGCAAAGTACAAAATTCGTTTTAGATGGACAAAGTTAGTTGAAATAGACAGTTTTTGCATGAAAACTCATTCCTGGTGGAACTTCATAGCAAAGTACAAAGTTCGTTTTGGATGGATCAATTTAGTTGAAATAGACAGTTTTTGCATGTAAACTCATTCCTGGTGGAACTTCATAGCAAAGAACAAAGTTCGTTTTGGATGGACAAAATTAGTTGAAATAGACAGTTTTTGCATGAAAACTCATTCCTGGTGGAACTTCATAGCAAAGTACAAAGTTCGTTTTGGATGGATCAATTTAGTTGAAATAGACAGTTTTTGCATGAAAACTCATTCCTGATGGAACTTCATAGCAAAGTACAAAGTTCGTTTTGGATGTCCGAATTGAGTTGAAATGGAAAGTTTTTGCATAAAAACTCATTCCTGGTGGAACTTCATAGCAAAGTACAAAGTTCGTTTTGGATGGATCAATTTAGTTGAAATAGACAGTTTTTGCATGAAAACTCATTCCTGGTGGAACTTCATAGCAAAGTACAAAGTTCGTTTTGGATGGACAAAGTTAGTTGAAATAGACAGTTCTTGCATGAAAACTCATTCCTGGTGGAACTTCATAGCAAAGTACAAAGTTCGTTTTGGATGGATCAATTTAGTTGAAATAGACAGTTCTTGCATGAAAACTCATTCCTGGTAGAACTTCATAGCAAAGTACAAAATTCGTTTTAGATGGACAAAGTTAGTTGAAATAGACAGTTTTTGCATGAAAACTCATTCCTGGTGGAACTTCATAGCAAAGTACAAAGTTCGTTTTGGATGGATCAATTTAGTTGAAATAGACAGTTTTTGCATGAAAACTCATTCCTGGTGGAACTTCATAGCAAAGAACAAAGTTCGTTTTGGATGGATCAATTTAGTTGAAATAGACAGTTTTTGCATAAAAACTCATTCCTGGTGGAACTTCATAGCAAAGTACAAAGTTCGTTTTGGATGGATCAATTTAGTTGAAATAGACAGTTTTTGCATAAAAACTCATTCCTGGTGGAACTTCATAGCAAAGTACAAAATTCGTTTTAGATGGACAAAGTTAGTTGAAATAGACAGTTTTTGCATGAAAACTCATTCCTGGTGGAACTTCATAGCAAAGTACAAAGTTCGTTTTGGATGGATCAATTTAGTTGAAATAGACAGTTTTTGCATAAAAACTCATTCCTGGTGGAACTTCATAGCAAAGTACAAAGTTCGTTTTGGATGGACAAAGTTAGTTGAAATAGACAGTTTTTGCATAAAAACTCATTCCTGGTGGAACTTCATAGCAAAGTACAAAGTTCGTTTTGGATGGATCAATTTAGTTGAAATAGACAGTTTTTGCATGAAAACTCATTCCTGGTGGAACTTCATAGCAAAGTACAAAATTCGTTTTAGATGGACAAAGTTAGTTGAAATAGACAGTTTTTGCATGAAAACTCATTCCTGGTGGAACTTCATAGCAAAGTACAAAGTTCGTTTTGGATGGATCAATTTAGTTGAAATAGACAGTTTTTGCATAAAAACTCATTCCTGGTGGAACTTCATAGCAAAGAACAAAGTTCGTTTTGGATGGATCAATTTAGTTGAAATAGACAGTTTTTGCATGAAAACTCATTCCTGGTGGAACTTCATAGCAAAGTACAAAGTTCGTTTTGGATGGATCAATTTAGTTGAAATAGACAGTTCTTGCATGAAAACTCATTCCTGGTAGAACTTCATAGCAAAGTACAAAATTCGTTTTAGATGGACAAAGTTAGTTGAAATAGACAGTTTTTGCATGAAAACTCATTCCTGGTGGAACTTCATAGCAAAGTACAAAGTTCGTTTTGGATGGATCAATTTAGTTGAAATAGACAGTTTTTGCATGAAAACTCATTCCTGGTGGAACTTCATAGCAAAGTACAAAGTTCGTTTTGGATGGATCAATTTAGTTGAAATAGACAGTTCTTGCATGAAAACTCATTCCTGGTGGAACTTCATAGCAAAGTACAAAGTTCGTTTTGGATGGATCAATTTAGTTGAAATAGACAGTTTTTGCATAAAAACTCATTCCTGGTGGAACTTCATAGCAAAGTACAAAGTTCGTTTTGGATGGACAAAGTTAGTTGAAATAGACAGTTTTTGCATAAAAACTCATTCCTGGTGGAACTTCATAGCAAAGTACAAAGTTCGTTTTGGATGGATCAATTTAGTTGAAATAGACAGTTTTTGCATGAAAACTCATTCCTGGTGGAACTTCATAGCAAAGTACAAAGTTCGTTTTGGATGGATCAATTTAGTTGAAATAGACAGTTTTTGCATGAAAACTCATTCCTGGTGGAACTTCATAGCAAAGTACAAAGTTCGTTTTGGATGGATCAATTTAGTTGAAATAGACAGTTTTTGCATAAAAACTCATTCCTGGTGGAACTTCATAGCAAAGTACAAAGTTCGTTTTGGATGGACAAAGTTAGTTGAAATAGACAGTTTTTGCATAAAAACTCATTCCTGGTGGAACTTCATAGCAAAGTACAAAGTTCGTTTTGGATGGACAAAGTTAGTTGAAATAGACAGTTTTTGCATGAAAACTCATTCCTGGTGGAACTTCATAGCAAAGTACAAAGTTCGTTTTGGATGGACAAAATTAGTTGAAATAGACAGTTTTTGCATGAAAACTCATTCCTGGTGGAACTTCATAGCAAAGTACAAAGTTCGTTTTGGATGGACAAAATTAGTTGAAATAGACAGTTCTTGCATGAAAACTCATTCCTGGTGGAACTTCATAGCAAAGAACAAAGTTCGTTTTGGATGGATCAATTTAGTTGAAATAGACAGTTCTTGCATGAAAACTCATCCCTGGTAGAACTTCATAGCAAAGTACAAAGTTCGTTTTGGATGGACAAAGTTAGTTGAAATAGACAGTTCTTGCATGAAAACTCATTCCTGGTGGAACTTCATAGCAAAGTACAAAGTTCGTTTTGGATGGATCAATTTAGTTGAAATAGACAGTTCTTGCATGAAAACTCATTCCTGGTAGAACTTCATAGCAAAGTACAAAATTCGTTTTGGATGGATCAATTTAGTTGAAATAGACAGTTTTTGCATGAAAACTCATTCCTGGTGGAACTTCATAGCAAAGTACAAAGTTCGTTTTGGATGGACAAAATTAGTTGAAATAGACAGTTTTTGCATGAAAACTCATTCCTGGTGGAACTTCATAGCAAAGAACAAAGTTCGTTTTGGATGGATCAATTTAGTTGAAATAGACAGTTCTTGCATGAAAACTCATCCCTGGTAGAACTTCATAGCAAAGTACAAAATTCGTTTTAGATGGACAAAGTTAGTTGAAATAGACAGTTTTTGCATGAAAACTCATTCCTGGTGGAACTTCATAGCAAAGTACAAAGTTCGTTTTGGATGGATCAATTTAGTTGAAATAGACAGTTTTTGCATGTAAACTCATTCCTGGTGGAACTTCATAGCAAAGAACAAAGTTCGTTTTGGATGGACAAAATTAGTTGAAATAGACAGTTTTTGCATGAAAACTCATTCCTGGTGGAACTTCATAGCAAAGTACAAAGTTCGTTTTGGATGGATCAATTTAGTTGAAATAGACAGTTTTTGCATGAAAACTCATTCCTGATGGAACTTCATAGCAAAGTACAAAGTTCGTTTTGGATGTCCGAATTGAGTTGAAATGGACAGTTTTTGCATAAAAACTCATTCCTGGTGGAACTTCATAGCAAAGTACAAAGTTCATTTTGGATGGATCAATTTAGTTGAAATAGACAGTTCTTGCATGAAAACTCATTCCTGGTGGAACTTCATAGCAAAGTACAAAGTTCGTTTTGGATGGACAAAGTTAGTTGAAATAGACAGTTCTTGCATGAAAACTCATTCCTGGTGGAACTTCATAGCAAAGTACAAAGTTCGTTTTGGATGGATCAATTTAGTTGAAATAGACAGTTTTTGCATGTAAACTCATTCCTGGTGGAACTTCATAGCAAAGAACAAAGTTCGTTTTGGATGGACAAAATTAGTTGAAATAGACAGTTTTTGCATGAAAACTCATTCCTGGTGGAACTTCATAGCAAAGTACAAAGTTCGTTTTGGATGGATCAATTTAGTTGAAATAGACAGTTTTTGCATGAAAACTCATTCCTGATGGAACTTCATAGCAAAGTACAAAGTTCGTTTTGGATGTCCGAATTGAGTTGAAATGGACAGTTTTTGCATAAAAACTCATTCCTGGTGGAACTTCATAGCAAAGTACAAAGTTCGTTTTGGATGGATCAATTTAGTTGAAATAGACAGTTTTTGCATGAAAACTCATTCCTGGTGGAACTTCATAGCAAAGTACAAAGTTCGTTTTGGATGGACAAAGTTAGTTGAAATAGACAGTTCTTGCATGAAAACTCATTCCTGGTGGAACTTCATAGCAAAGTACAAAGTTCGTTTTGGATGGATCAATTTAGTTGAAATAGACAGTTCTTGCATGAAAACTCATTCCTGGTAGAACTTCATAGCAAAGTACAAAATTCGTTTTAGATGGACAAAGTTAGTTGAAATAGACAGTTTTTGCATGAAAACTCATTCCTGGTGGAACTTCATAGCAAAGTACAAAGTTCGTTTTGGATGGATCAATTTAGTTGAAATAGACAGTTTTTGCATGAAAACTCATTCCTGGTGGAACTTCATAGCAAAGAACAAAGTTCGTTTTGGATGGACAAAATTAGTTGAAATAGACAGTTTTTGCATGAAAACTCATTCCTGGTGGAACTTCATAGCAAAGTACAAAGTTCGTTTTGGATGGATCAATTTAGTTGAAATAGACAGTTTTTGCATGAAAACTCATTCCTGATGGAACTTCATAGCAAAGTACAAAGTTCGTTTTGGATGTCCGAATTGAGTTGAAATGGACAGTTTTTGCATAAAAACTCATTCCTGGTGGAACTTCATAGCAAAGTACAAAGTTCATTTTGGATGGATCAATTTAGTTGAAATAGACAGTTCTTGCATGAAAACTCATTCCTGGTGGAACTTCATAGCAAAGTACAAAGTTCGTTTTGGATGGATCAATTTAGTTGAAATAGACAGTTCTTGCATGAAAACTCATTCCTGGTAGAACTTCATAGCAAAGTACAAAATTCGTTTTAGATGGACAAAGTTAGTTGAAATAGACAGTTTTTGCATGAAAACTCATTCCTGGTGGAACTTCATAGCAAAGAACAAAGTTCGTTTTGGATGGATCAATTTAGTTGAAATAGACAGTTTTTGCATGAAAACTCATTCCTGGTGGAACTTCATAGCAAAGAACAAAGTTCGTTTTGGATGGACAAAGTTAGTTGAAATAGACAGTTTTTGCATAAAAACTCATTCCTGGTGGAACTTCATAGCAAAGTACAAAGTTCGTTTTGGATGGATCAATTTAGTTGAAATAGACAATTTTTGCATGAAAACTCATTCCTGGTGGAACTTCATAGCAAAGTACAAAGTTCGTTTTGGATGGACAAAATTAGTTGAAATAGACAGTTTTTGCATGAAAACTCATTCCTGGTGGAACTTCATAGCAAAGTACAAAGTTCGTTTTGGATGGATCAATTTAGTTGAAATAGACAGTTTTTGCATGAAAACTCATTCCTGGTGGAACTTCATAGCAAAGTACAAAGTTCGTTTTGGATGGACAAAGTTAGTTGAAATAGACAGTTCTTGCATGAAAACTCATTCCTGGTGGAACTTCATAGCAAAGCACAAAGTTCGTTTTGGATGGATCAATTTAGTTGAAATAGACAGTTCTTGCATGAAAACTCATTCCTGGTAGAACTTCATAGCAAAGTACAAAATTCGTTTTAGATGGACAAAGTTAGTTGAAATAGACAGTTTTTGCATGAAAACTCATTCCTGGTGGAACTTCATAGCAAAGTACAAAGTTCGTTTTGGATGGATCAATTTAGTTGAAATAGACAGTTTTTGCATGTAAACTCATTCCTGGTGGAACTTCATAGCAAAGAACAAAGTTCGTTTTGGATGGACAAAATTAGTTGAAATAGACAGTTCTTGCATGAAAACTTATTCCTGGTGGAACTTCATAGCAAAGTACAAAGTTCGTTTTGGATGGATCAATTTAGTTGAAATAGACAGTTTTTGCATGTAAACTCATTCCTGGTGGAACTTCATAGCAAAGAACAAAGTTCGTTTTGGATGGACAAAATTAGTTGAAATAGACAGTTCTTGCATGAAAACTCATTCCTGGTGGAACTTCATAGCAAAGAACAAAGTTCGTTTTGGATGGATCAATTTAGTTGAAATAGACAGTTTTTGCATGAAAACTCATTCCTGGTGGAACTTCATAGCAAAGAACAAAGTTCGTTTTGGATGGATCAATTTAGTTGAAATAGACAGTTTTTGCATGAAAACTCATTCCTGGTGGAACTTCATAGCAAAGAACAAAGTTCGTTTTGGATGGACAAAGTTAGTTGAAATAGACAGTTTTTGCATAAAAACTCATTCCTGGTGGAACTTCATAGCAAAGTACAAAGTTCGTTTTGGATGGATCAATTTAGTTGAAATAGACAGTTTTTGCATGAAAACTCATTCCTGGTGGAACTTCATAGCAAAGTACAAAGTTCGTTTTGGATGGATCAATTTAGTTGAAATAGACAGTTCTTGCATGAAAACTCATTCCTGGTAGAACTTCATTGCAAAGTACAAAATTCGTTTTAGATGGACAAAGTTAGTTGAAATAGACAGTTTTTGCATGAAAACTCATTCCTGGTGGAACTTCATAGCAAAGTACAAAGTTCGTTTTGGATGGATCAATTTAGTTGAAATAGACAGTTTTTGCATGTAAACTCATTCCTGGTGGAACTTCATAGCAAAGAACAAAGTTCGTTTTGGATGGACAAAATTAGTTGAAATAGACAGTTCTTGCATGAAAACTCATTCCTGGTGGAACTTCATAGCAAAGAACAAAGTTCGTTTTGGATGGATCAATTTAGTTGAAATAGACAGTTTTTGCATGAAAACTCATTCCTGGTGGAACTTCATAGCAAAGAACAAAGTTCGTTTTGGATGGATCAATTTAGTTGAAATAGACAGTTTTTGCATGAAAACTCATTCCTGGTGGAACTTCATAGCAAAGAACAAAGTTCGTTTTGGATGGACAAAGTTAGTTGAAATAGACAGTTTTTGCATAAAAACTCATTCCTGGTGGAACTTCATAGCAAAGTACAAAGTTCGTTTTGGATGGATCAATTTAGTTGAAATAGACAGTTTTTGCATGAAAACTCATTCCTGGTGGAACTTCATAGCAAAGTACAAAGTTCGTTTTGGATGGATCAATTTAGTTGAAATAGACAGTTTTTGCATGAAAACTCATTCCTGGTGGAACTTCATAGCAAAGAACAAAGTTCGTTTTGGATGGATCAATTTAGTTGAAATAGACAGTTCTTGCATGAAAACTCATTCCTGGTAGAACTTCATAGCAAAGTACAAAATTCGTTTTAGATGGATCAATTTAGTTGAAATAGACAGTTTTTGCATGAAAACTCATTCCTGGTAGAACTTCATAGCAAAGTACAAAATTCGTTTTAGATGGACAAAGTTAGTTGAAATAGACAGTTTTTGCATGAAAACTCATTCCTGGTGGAACTTCATAGCAAAGTACAAAGTTCGTTTTGGATGGATCAATTTAGTTGAAATAGACAGTTTTTGCATGAAAACTCATTCCTGGTGGAACTTCATAGCAAAGTACAAAGTTCGTTTTGGATGGATCAATTTAGTTGAAATAGACAGTTTTTGCATGAAAACTCATTCCTGGTGGAACTTCATAGCAAAGTACAAAGTTCGTTTTGGATGGACAAAGTTAGTTGAAATAGACAGTTCTTGCATGAAAACTCATTCCTGGTGGAACTTCATAGCAAAGTACAAAGTTCGTTTTGGATGGATCAATTTAGTTGAAATAGACAGTTCTTGCATGAAAACTCATTCCTGGTAGAACTTCATAGCAAAGTACAAAATTCGTTTTAGATGGATCAATTTAGTTGAAATAGACAGTTTTTGCATGAAAACTCATTCCTGGTAGAACTTCATAGCAAAGTACAAAATTCGTTTTAGATGGACAAAGTTAGTTGAAATAGACAGTTTTTGCATGAAAACTCATTCCTGGTGGAACTTCATAGCAAAGTACAAAGTTCGTTTTGGATGGATCAATTTAGTTGAAATAGACAGTTTTTGCATGTAAACTCATTCCTGGTGGAACTTCATAGCAAAGAACAAAGTTCGTTTTGGATGGACAAAATTAGTTGAAATAGACAGTTCTTGCATGAAAACTCATTCCTGGTGGAACTTCATAGCAAAGAACAAAGTTCGTTTTGGATGGATCAATTTAGTTGAAATAGACAGTTTTTGCATGAAAACTCATTCCTGGTGGAACTTCATAGCAAAGAACAAAGTTCGTTTTGGATGGATCAATTTAGTTGAAATAGACAGTTTTTGCATGAAAACTCATTCCTGGTGGAACTTCATAGCAAAGAACAAAGTTCGTTTTGGATGGACAAAGTTAGTTGAAATAGACAGTTTTTGCATAAAAACTCATTCCTGGTGGAACTTCATAGCAAAGTACAAAGTTCGTTTTGGATGGATCAATTTAGTTGAAATAGACAGTTTTTGCATGAAAACTCATTCCTGGTGGAACTTCATAGCAAAGTACAAAGTTCGTTTTGGATGGATCAATTTAGTTGAAATAGACAGTTTTTGCATGAAAACTCATTCCTGGTGGAACTTCATAGCAAAGAACAAAGTTTGTTTTGGATGGATCAATTTAGTTGAAATAGACAGTTCTTGCATGAAAACTCATCCCTGGTAGAACTTCATAGCAAAGTACAAAATTCGTTTTGGATGGACAAAGTTAGTTGAAATAGACAGTTTTTGCATGAAAACTCATTCCTGGTGGAACTTCATAGCAAAGTACAAAGTTCGTTTTGGATGGATCAATTTAGTTAAAATAGACAGTTTTTGCATGTAAACTCATTCCTGGTGGAACTTCATAGCAAAGAACAAAGTTCGTTTTGGATGGACAAAATTAGTTGAAATAGACAGTTCTTGCATGAAAACTCATTCCTGGTGGAACTTCATAGCAAAGAACAAAGTTCGTTTTGGATGGATCAATTTAGTTGAAATAGACAGTTTTTGCATGAAAACTCATTCCTGGTGGAACTTCATAGCAAAGTACAAAGTTCGTTTTGGATGGATCAATTTAGTTGAAATAGACAGTTTTTGCATGAAAACTCATTCCTGGTGGAACTTCATAGCAAAGTACAAAGTTCGTTTTGGATGGACAAAATTAGTTGAAATAGACAGTTTTTGCATGAAAACTCATTCCTGGTGGAACTTCATAGCAAAGTACAAAGTTCGTTTTGGATGGACAAAATTAGTTGAAATAGACAGTTCTTGCATGAAAACTCATTCCTGGTGGAACTTCATAGCAAAGAACAAAGTTCGTTTTGGATGGATCAATTTAGTTGAAATAGACAGTTTTTGCATGAAAACTCATTCCTGGTGGAACTTCATAGCAAAGAACAAAGTTCGTTTTGGATGGATCAATTTAGTTGAAATAGACAGTTCTTGCATGAAAACTCATCCCTGGTAGAACTTCATAGCAAAGTACAAAATTCGTTTTAGATGGACAAAGTTAGTTGAAATAGACAGTTTTTGCATGAAAACTCATTCCTGGTGGAACTTCATAGCAAAGTACAAAGTTCGTTTTGGATGGATCAATTTAGTTGAAATAGACAGTTTTTGCATGAAAACTCATTCCTGGTGGAACTTCATAGCAAAGTACAAAGTTCGTTTTGGATGGACAAAGTTAGTTGAAATAGACAGTTCTTGCATGAAAACTCATTCCTGGTGGAACTTCATAGCAAAGTACAAAGTTCGTTTTGGATGGATCAATTTAGTTGAAATAGACAGTTCTTGCATGAAAACTCATTCCTGGTAGAACTTCATAGCAAAGTACAAAATTCGTTTTAGATGGACAAAGTTAGTTGAAATAGACAGTTTTTGCATGAAAACTCATTCCTGATAGAACTTCATAGCAAAGTACAAAGTTCGTTTTGGATGGACAAAATTAGTTGAAATAGACAGTTCTTGCATGTAAACTCATTCCTGGTGGAACTTCATAGCAAAGAACAAAGTTCGTTTTGGATGGACAAAATTAGTTGAAATAGACAGTTCTTGCATGAAAACTCATTCCTGGTGGAACTTCATAGCAAAGAACAAAGTTCGTTTTGGATGGATCAATTTAGTTGAAATAGACAGTTTTTGCATGAAAACTCATTCCTGGTGGAACTTCATAGCAAAGAACAAAGTTCGTTTTGGATGGACAAAGTTAGTTGAAATAGACAGTTTTTGCATAAAAACTCATTCCTGGTGGAACTTCATAGCAAAGTACAAAGTTCGTTTTGGATGGATCAATTTAGTTGAAATAGACAGTTTTTGCATGAAAACTCATTCCTGGTGGAACTTCATAGCAAAGTACAAAGTTCGTTTTGGATGGACAAAATTAGTTGAAATAGACAGTTTTTGCATGAAAACTCATTCCTGGTGGAACTTCATAGCAAAGAACAAAGTTCGTTTTGGATGGACGAATTTAGTTGAAATAGACAGTTCTTGCATGAAAACTCATTCCTGGTGGAACTTCATAGCAAAGTACAAAGTTCGTTTTGGATGGATCAATTTAGTTGAAATAGACAGTTTTTGCATGAAAACTCATTCCTGGTGGAACTTCATAGCAAAGAACAAAGTTCGTTTTGGATGGACAAAGTTAGTTGAAATAGACAGTTTTTGCATAAAAACTCATTCCTGGTGGAACTTCATAGCAAAGTACAAAGTTCGTTTTGGATGGATCAATTTAGTTGAAATAGACAGTTTTTGCATGAAAACTCATTCCTGGTGGAACTTCATAGCAAAGAACAAAGTTCGTTTTGGATGGACAAAGTTAGTTGAAATAGACAGTTTTTGCATGAAAACTCATTCCTGGTGGAACTTCATAGCAAAGTACAAAGTTCGTTTTGGATGGATCAATTTAGTTGAAATAGACAGTTCTTGCATGAAAACTCATTCCTGGTAGAACTTCATAGCAAAGTACAAAATTCGTTTTAGATGGACAAAGTTAGTTGAAATAGACAGTTCTTGCATGAAAACTCATTCCTGGTGGAACTTCATAGCAAAGTACAAAGTTCGTTTTGGATGGATCAATTTAGTTGAAATAGACAGTTTTTGCATAAAAACTCATTTCTGGTGGAACTTCATAGCAAAGTACAAAGTTCGTTTTGGATGGATCAATTTAGTTGAAATAGACTGTTTTTGCATGAAAACTCATTCCTGGTGGAACTTCATAGCAAAGTACAAAGTTCGTTTTGGATGGACAAAATTAGTTGAAATAGACAGTTTTTGCATGAAAACTCATTCCTGGTGGAACTTCATAGCAAAGTACAAAGTTCGTTTTGGATGGATCAATTTAGTTGAAATAGACAGTTCTTGCATGAAAACTCATTCCTGGTGGAACTTCATAGCAAAGTACAAAATTCATTTTAGATGAACAAAGTTAGTTAAAATAGACAGTTCTTGCATGAAAACTCATTCCTGGTGGAACTTCATAGCAAAGTACAAAGTTCGTTTTGGATGGATCAATTTAGTTGAAATAGACAGTTTTTGCATAAAAACTCATTCCTGGTGGAACTTCATAGCAAAGTACAAAGTTCGTTTTGGATGGACAAAATTAGTTGAAATAGACAGTTCTTGCATGAAAACTCATTCCTGGTAAAACTTCATAGCAAAGTACAAAATTCGTTTTAGATGGACAAAGTTAGTTGAAATAGACAGTTTTTGCATGAAAACTCATTCCTGGTGGAACTTCATAGCAAAGAACAAAGTTCGTTTTGGATGGATCAATTTAGTTGAAATAGACAGTTTTTGCATGAAAACTCATTCCTGGTGGAACTTCATAGCAAAGTACAAAGTTCGTTTTGGATGGACAAAGTTAGTTGAAATAGACAGTTCTTGCATGAAAACTCATTCCTGGTGGAACTTCATAGCAAAGTACAAAGTTCGTTTTGGATGGACAAAGTTAGTTGAAATAGACAGTTCTTGCATGAAAACTCATTCCTGGTGGAACTTCATAGCAAAGTACAAAGTTCGTATCGGATGGACGAATTTAGTTGAAATAGACAGTTCTTGCATGAAAACTCATTCCTGGTGGAACTTCATAGCAAAGTACAAAGTTCGTTTTGGATGGACAAAATTAGTTGAAATAGACAGTTCTTGCATGAAAACTCATTCCTGGTGGAACTTCATAGCAAAGACAAAGTTCGTTTTGGATGGATCAATTTAGTTGAAATAGACAGTTTTTGCATGAAAACTCATTCCTGGTGGAACTTCATAGCAAAGTACAAAGTTCGTTTTGGATGGATCAATTTAGTTGAAATAGACAGTTTTTGCATGAAAACTCATTCCTGGTGGAACTTCATAGCAAAGTACAAAGTTCGTTTTGGATGGACAAAGTTAGTTGAAATAGACAGTTTTTGCATGAAAACTCATTCCTGGTGGAACTTCATAGCAAAGTACAAAGTTCGTTTTGGATGGACAAAGTTAGTTGAGATAGACAGTTTTTGCATAAAAACTCATTCCTGGTGGAACTTCATAGCAAAGTACAAAGTTCGTTTTGGATGGACAAAGTTAGTTGAAATAGACAGTTTTTGCATGAAAACTCATTCCTGGTGGAACTTCATAGCAAAGTACAAAGTTCGTTTTGGATGGACGAATTAAGTTGAAATAGACAGTTTTTGCATGAAAACTCATTCCTGGTGGAACTTCATAGCAAAGTACAAAGTTCGTTTTGGATGGATCAATTTAGTTGAAATAGACAGTTTTTGCATGAAAACTCATTCCTGGTGGAACTTCATAGCAAAGTACAAAGTTCGTTTTGGATGGATCAATTTAGTTGAAATAGACAGTTTTTGCATGAAAACTCATTCCTGGTGGAACTTCATAGCAAAGTACAAAGTTCGTTTTGGATGGACAAAGTTAGTTGAAATAGACAGTTTTTGCATGAAAACTCATTCCTGGTGGAACTTCATAGCAAAGTACAAAGTTCGTTTTGGATGGACAAAGTTAGTTGAAATAGACAGTTTTTGCATGAAAACTCATTCCTGGTGGAACTTCATAGCAAAGTACAAAGTTCGTTTTGGATGGATCAATTTAGTTGAAATAGACAGTTTTTGCATGAAAACTCATTCCTGGTGGAACTTCATAGCAAAGTACAAAGTTCGTTTTGGATGGATCAATTTAGTTGAAATAGACAGTTTTTGCATGAAAACTCATTCCTGGTGGAACTTCATAGCAAAGTACAAAGTTCGTTTTGGATGGACAAAGTTAGTTGAAATAGACAGTTTTTGCATGAAAACTCATTCCTGGTGGAACTTCATAGCAAAGTACAAAGTTCGTTTTGGATGGATCAATTTAGTTGAAATAGACAGTTTTTGCATGAAAACTCATTCCTGGTGGAACTTCATAGCAAAGTACAAAGTTCGTTTTGGATGGACAAAGTTAGTTGAAATAGACAGTTTTTGCATGAAAACTCATTCCTGGTGGAACTTCATAGCAAAGTACAAAGTTCGTTTTGGATGGACGAATTAAGTTGAAATAGACAGTTTTTGCATGAAAACTCATTCCTGGTGGAACTTCATAGCAAAGTACAAAGTTCGTTTTGGATGGACAAAGTTAGTTGAAATAGACAGTTTTTGCATAAAAACTCATTCCTGGTGGAACTTCATAGCAAAGTACAAAGTTCGTTTTGGATGGATCAATTTAGTTGAAATAGACAGTTTTTTGCATAAAAACTCATTCCTGGTGGAACTTCATAGCAAAGTACAAAGTTCGTTTAGGATGGACAAAGTTAGTTGAAATAGACAGTTTTTGCATGAAAACTCATTCCTGGTGGAACTTCATAGCAAAGTACAAAGTTCGTTTTGGATGGACAAAGTTAGTTGAAATAGACAGTTTTTGCATGAAAACTCATTCCTGGTGGAACTTCATAGCAAAGTACAAAGTTCGTTTTGGATGGACAAAGTTAGTTGAAATAGACAGTTTTTGCATGAAAACTCATTCCTGGTGGAACTTCATAGCAAAGTACAAAGTTCGTTTTGGATGGACAAAGTTAGTTGAAATAGACAGTTTTTGCATGAAAACTCATTCCTGGTGGAACTTCATAGCAAAGTACAAAGTTCGTTTTGGATGGACAAAGTTAGTTGAAATAGACAGTTTTTGCATGAAAACTCATTCCTGGTGGAACTTCATAGCAAAGTACAAAGTTCGTTTTGGATGGACAAAGTTAGTTGAAATAGACAGTTTTTGCATGAAAACTCATTCCTGGTGGAACTTCATAGCAAAGTACAAAGTTCGTTTTGGATGGACAAAGTTAGTTGAAATAGACAGTTTTTGCATGAAAACTCATTCCTGGTGGAACTTCATAGCAAAGTACAAAGTTCGTTTTGGATGGACAAAGTTAGTTGAAATAGACAGTTTTTGCATGAAAACTCATTCCTGGTGGAACTTCATAGCAAAGTACAAAGTTCGTTTTGGATGGACAAAGTTAGTTGAAATAGACAGTTTTTGCATGAAAACTCATTCCTGGTGGAACTTCATAGCAAAGTACAAAGTTCGTTTTGGATGGACAAAGTTAGTTGAAATAGACAGTTTTTGCATGAAAACTCATTCCTGGTGGAACTTCATAGCAAAGTACAAAGTTCGTTTTGGATGGACAAAGTTAGTTGAAATAGACAGTTTTTGCATGAAAACTCATTCCTGGTGGAACTTCATAGCAAAGTACAAAGTTCGTTTTGGATGGACAAAGTTAGTTGAAATAGACAGTTTTTGCATGAAAACTCATTCCTGGTGGAACTTCATAGCAAAGTACAAAGTTCGTTTTGGATGGACAAAGTTAGTTGAAATAGACAGTTTTTGCATGAAAACTCATTCCTGGTGGAACTTCATAGCAAAGTACAAAGTTCGTTTTGGATGGACGAATTAAGTTGAAATAGACAGTTTTTGCATGAAAACTCATTCCTGGTGGAACTTCATAGCAAAGTACAAAGTTCGTTTTGGATGGACAAAGTTAGTTGAAATAGACAGTTTTTGCATGAAAACTCATTCCTGGTGGAACTTCATAGCAAAGTACAAAGTTCGTTTTGGATGGACAAAGTTAGTTGAAATAGACAGTTTTTGCATAAAAACTCATTCCTGGTGGAACTTCATAGCAAAGTACAAAGTTCGTTTTGGATGGACGAATTAAGTTGAAATAGACAGTTTTTGTATGAAAACTCATTCCTGGTGGAACTTCATAGCAAAGTACAAAGTTCGTTTTGGATGGACAAAGTTAGTTGAAATAGACAGTTTTTGCATGAAAACTCATTCCTGGTGGAACTTCATAGCAAAGTACAAAGTTCGTTTTGGATGGATCAATTTAGTTGAAATAGACAGTTTTTGCATGAAAACTCATTCCTGGTGGAACTTCATAGCAAAGTACAAAGTTCGTTTTGGATGGATCAATTTAGTTGAAATAGACAGTTTTTGCATGAAAACTCATTCCTGGTGGAACTTCATAGCAAAGTACAAAGTTCGTTTTGGATGGACAAAGTTAGTTGAAATAGACAGTTTTTGCATAAAAACTCATTCCTGGTGGAACTTCATAGCAAAGTACAAAGTTCGTTTTGGATGGACGAATTAAGTTGAAATAGACAGTTTTTGCATGAAAACTCATTCCTGGTGGAACTTCATAGCAAAGTACAAAGTTCGTTTTGGATGGACAAAGTTAGTTGAAATAGACAGTTTTTGCATGAAAACTCATTCCTGGTGGAACTTCATAGCAAAGTACAAAGTTCGTTTTGGATGGATCAATTTAGTTGAAATAGACAGTTTTTGCATGAAAACTCATTCCTGGTGGAACTTCATAGCAAAGTACAAAGTTCGTTTTGGATGGACAAAGTTAGTTGAAATAGACAGTTTTTGCATGAAAACTCATTCCTGGTGGAACTTCATAGCAAAGTACAAAGTTCGTTTTGGATGGACGAATTAAGTTGAAATAGACAGTTTTTGCATGAAAACTCATTCCTGGTGGAACTTCATAGCAAAGTACAAAGTTCGTTTTGGATGGACAAAGTTAGTTGAAATAGACAGTTTTTGCATAAAAACTCATTCCTGGTGGAACTTCATAGCAAAGTACAAAGTTCGTTTTGGATGGATCAATTTAGTTGAAATAGACAGTTTTTGCATAAAAACTCATTCCTGGTGGAACTTCATAGCAAAGTACAAAGTTCGTTTAGGATGGACAAAGTTAGTTGAAATAGACAGTTTTTGCATGAAAACTCATTCCTGGTGGAACTTCATAGCAAAGTACAAAGTTCGTTTTGGATGGACAAAGTTAGTTGAAATAGACAGTTTTTGCATGAAAACTCATTCCTGGTGGAACTTCATAGCAAAGTACAAAGTTCGTTTTGGATGGACAAAGTTAGTTGAAATAGACAGTTTTTGCATGAAAACTCATTCCTGGTGGAACTTCATAGCAAAGTACAAAGTTCGTTTTGGATGGACAAAGTTAGTTGAAATAGACAGTTTTTGCATGAAAACTCATTCCTGGTGGAACTTCATAGCAAAGTACAAAGTTCGTTTTGGATGGACAAAGTTAGTTGAAATAGACAGTTTTTGCATGAAAACTCATTCCTGGTGGAACTTCATAGCAAAGTACAAAGTTCGTTTTGGATGGACAAAGTTAGTTGAAATAGACAGTTTTTGCATGAAAACTCATTCCTGGTGGAACTTCATAGCAAAGTACAAAGTTCGTTTTGGATGGACAAAGTTAGTTGAAATAGACAGTTTTTGCATGAAAACTCATTCCTGGTGGAACTTCATAGCAAAGTACAAAGTTCGTTTTGGATGGACAAAGTTAGTTGAAATAGACAGTTTTTGCATGAAAACTCATTCCTGGTGGAACTTCATAGCAAAGTACAAAGTTCGTTTTGGATGGACAAAGTTAGTTGAAATAGACAGTTTTTGCATGAAAACTCATTCCTGGTGGAACTTCATAGCAAAGTACAAAGTTCGTTTTGGATGGACAAAGTTAGTTGAAATAGACAGTTTTTGCATGAAAACTCATTCCTGGTGGAACTTCATAGCAAAGTACAAAGTTCGTTTTGGATGGACAAAGTTAGTTGAAATAGACAGTTTTTGCATGAAAACTCATTCCTGGTGGAACTTCATAGCAAAGTACAAAGTTCGTTTTGGATGGACAAAGTTAGTTGAAATAGACAGTTTTTGCATGAAAACTCATTCCTGGTGGAACTTCATAGCAAAGTACAAAGTTCGTTTTGGATGGACAAAGTTAGTTGAAATAGACAGTTTTTGCATGAAAACTCATTCCTGGTGGAACTTCATAGCAAAGTACAAAGTTCGTTTTGGATGGACGAATTAAGTTGAAATAGACAGTTTTTGCATGAAAACTCATTCCTGGTGGAACTTCATAGCAAAGTACAAAGTTCGTTTTGGATGGACAAAGTTAGTTGAAATAGACAGTTTTTGCATGAAAACTCATTCCTGGTGGAACTTCATAGCAAAGTACAAAGTTCGTTTTGGATGGACAAAGTTAGTTGAAATAGACAGTTTTTGCATAAAAACTCATTCCTGGTGGAACTTCATAGCAAAGTACAAAGTTCGTTTTGGATGGACGAATTAAGTTGAAATAGACAGTTTTTGTATGAAAACTCATTCCTGGTGGAACTTCATAGTAAAGTACAAAGTTCGTTTTGGATGGACAAAGTTAGTTGAAATAGACAGTTTTTGCATGAAAACTCATTCCAGGTGGAACTTCATAGCAAAGTACAAAGTTCGTTTTGGATTTACAAAGTTAGTTGAAATAGACAGTTTTTGCATAAAAACTCATTCCTGGTGGAACTTCATAGCAAAGTACAAAGTTCGTTTTGGATGGACGAATTAAGTTGAAATAGACAGTTTTTGCATGAAAACTCATTCCTGGTGGAACTTCATAGCAAAGTACAAAGTTCGTTTTGGATGGACGAATTAAGTTGAAATAGACAGTTTTTGCATAAAAACTCATTCCTGGTGGAACTTCATAGCAAAGTACAAAGTTCGTTTTGGATGGACAAAGTTAGTTGAAATAGACAGTTTTTGCATGAAAACTCATTCCTGGTGGAACTTCATAGCAAAGTACAAAGTTCGTTTAGGATGGACAAAGTTAGTTGAAATAGACAGTTTTTGCATGAAAACTCATTCCTGGTGGAACTTCATAGCAAAGTACAAAGTTCGTTTTGGATGGACAAAGTTAGTTGAAATAGATAATTTTTGCATGAAAACTCATTCCTGGTGGAACTTCATAGCAAAGTACAAAGTTCGTTTTGGATGGACGAATTAAGTTGAAATAGACAGTTTTTGCATAAAAACTCATTCCTGGTGGAACTTCATAGCAAAGTACAAAGTTCGTTTTGGATGGACAAAGTTAGTTGAAATAGACAGTTTTTGCATGAAAACTCATTCCTGGTGGAACTTCATAGCAAAGTACAAAGTTCGTTTTGGATGGACAAAGTTAGTTGAAATAGACAGTTTTTGCATGAAAACTCATTCCTGGTGGAACTTCATAGCAAAGTACAAAGTTCGTTTTGGATGGACAAAGTTAGTTGAAATAGACAGTTTTTGCATGAAAACTCATTCCTGGTGGAACTTCATAGCAAAGTACAAAGTTCGTTTTGGATGGACGAATTAAGTTGAAATAGACAGTTTTTGCATGAAAACTCATTCCTGGTGGAACTTCATAGCAAAGTACAAAGTTCGTTTTGGATGGACAAAGTTAGTTGAAATAGACAGTTTTTGCATAAAAACTCATTCCTGGTGGAACTTCATAGCAAAGTACAAAGTTCGTTTTGGATGGATCAATTTAGTTGAAATAGACAGTTTTTGTATGAAAACTCATTCCTGGTGGAACTTCATAGCAAAGTACAAAGTTCGTTTTGGATGGACAAAGTTAGTTGAAATAGACAGTTTTTGCATGAAAACTCATTCCTGGTGGAACTTCATAGCAAAGTACAAAGTTCGTTTTGGATGGACGAATTAAGTTGAAATAGACAGTTTTTGCATGAAAACTCATTCCTGGTGGAACTTCATAGCAAAGTACAAAGTTCGTTTTGGATGGACAAAGTTAGTTGAAATAGACAGTTTTTGCATGAAAACTCATTCCTGGTGGAACTTCATAGCAAAGTACAAAGTTCGTTTTGGATGGACAAAGTTAGTTGAAATAGACAGTTTTTGCATAAAAACTCATTCCTGGTGGAACTTCATAGCAAAGTACAAAGTTCGTTTTGGATGGACGAATTAAGTTGAAATAGACAGTTTTTGTATGAAAACTCATTCCTGGTGGAACTTCATAGTAAAGTACAAAGTTCGTTTTGGATGGACAAAGTTAGTTGAAATAGACAGTTTTTGCATGAAAACTCATTCCAGGTGGAACTTCATAGCAAAGTACAAAGTTCGTTTTGGATGGACAAAGTTAGTTGAAATAGACAGTTTTTGTATGAAAACTCATTCCTGGTGGAACTTCATAGCAAAGTACAAAGTTCGTTTTGGATGGACGAATTAAGTTGAAATAGACAGTTTTTGTATGAAAACTCATTCCTGGTGGAACTTCATAGTAAAGTACAAAGTTCGTTTTGGATGGACAAAGTTAGTTGAAATAGACAGTTTTTGCATGAAAACTCATTCCAGGTGGAACTTCATAGCAAAGTACAAAGTTCGTTTTGGATGGACAAAGTTAGTTGAAATAGACAGTTTTTGCATAAAAACTCATTCCTGGTGGAACTTCATAGCAAAGTACAAAGTTCGTTTTGGATGGACGAATTAAGTTGAAATAGACAGTTTTTGTATGAAAACTCATTCCTGGTGGAACTTCATAGCAAAGTACAAAGTTCGTTTTGGATGGACAAAGTTAGTTGAAATAGACAGTTTTTGCATGAAAACTCATTCCTGGTGGAACTTCATAGCAAAGTACAAAGTTCGTTTTGGATGGACAAAGTTAGTTGAAATAGACAGTTTTTGCATAAAAACTCATTCCTGGTGGAACTTCATAGCAAAGTACAAAGTTCGTTTTGGATGGACGAATTAAGTTGAAATAGACAGTTTTTGTATGAAAACTCATTCCTGGTGGAACTTCATAGTAAAGTACAAAGTTCGTTTTGGATGGACAAAGTTAGTTGAAATAGACAGTTTTTGCATGAAAACTCATTCCAGGTGGAACTTCATAGCAAAGTACAAAGTTCGTTTTGGATGGATCAATTTAGTTGAAATAGACAGTTTTTGCATGAAAACTCATTCCTGGTGGAACTTCATAGCAAAGTACAAAGTTCGTTTTGGATGGACAAAGTTAGTTGAAATAGACAGTTTTTGCATGAAAACTCATTCCTGGTGGAACTTCATAGCAAAGTACAAAGTTCGTTTTGGATGGACAAAGTTAGTTGAAATAGACAGTTTTTGCATGAAAACTCATTCCTGGTGGAACTTCATAGCAAAGTACAAAGTTCGTTTTGGATGGACAAAGTTAGTTGAAATAGACAGTTTTTGCATGAAAACTCATTCCTGGTGGAACTTCATAGCAAAGTACAAAGTTCGTTTTGGATGGACAAAGTTAGTTGAAATAGACAGTTTTTGCATAAAAACTCATTCCTGGTGGAACTTCATAGCAAAGTACAAAGTTCGTTTTGGATGGACGATTTAAGTTGAAATAGACAGTTTTTGCATGAAAACTCATTCCTGGTGGAACTTCATAGTAAAGTACAAAGTTCGTTTTGGATGGACAAAGTTAGTTGAAATAGACAGTTTTTGCATGAAAACTCATTCCTGGTGGAACTTCATAGCAAAGTACAAAGTTCGTTTTGGATGGACGAATTAAGTTGAAATAGACAGTTTTTGCATGAAAACTCATTCCTGGTGGAACTTCATAGCAAAGTACAAAGTTCGTTTTGGATGGACAAAGTTAGTTGAAATAGATAATTTTTGCATGAAAACTCATTCCTGGTGGAACTTCATAGCAAAGTACAAAGTTCGTTTTGGATTTACAAAGTTAGTTGAAATAGACAGTTTTTGCATGAAAACTCATTCCTGGTGGAACTTCATAGCAAAGTACAAAGTTCGTTTTGGATGGATCAATTTAGTTGAAATAGACAGTTTTTGCATGAAAACTCATTCCTGGTGGAACTTCATAGCAAAGTACAAAGTTCGTTTTGGATGGACAAAGTTAGTTGAAATAGACAGTTTTTGCATGAAAACTCATTCCTGGTGGAACTTCATAGCAAAGTACAAAGTTCGTTTTGGATGGACAAAGTTAGTTGAAATAGACAGTTTTTGCATGAAAACTCATTCCTGGTGGAACTTCATAGCAAAGTACAAAGTTCGTTTTGGATGGACAAAGTTAGTTGAAATAGACAGTTTTTGCATGAAAACTCATTCCTGGTGGAACTTCATAGCAAAGTACAAAGTTCGTTTTGGATGGACAAAGTTAGTTGAAATAGATAATTTTTGCATGAAAACTCATTCCTGGTGGAACTTCATAGCAAAGTACAAAGTTCGTTTTGGATGGATCAATTTAGTTGAAATAGACAGTTTTTGCATGAAAACTCATTCCTGGTGGAACTTCATAGCAAAGTACAAAGTTCGTTTTGGATGGACAAAGTTAGTTGAAATAGACAGTTTTTGCATAAAAACTCATTCCTGGTGGAACTTCATAGCAAAGTACAAAGTTCATTTTGGATGGACAAAGTTAGTTGAAATAGATAATTTTTGCATGAAAACTCATTCCTGGTGGAACTTCATAGCAAAGTACAAAGTTCGTTTTGGATGGATCAATTTAGTTGAAATAGACAGTTTTTGCATGAAAACTCATTCCTGGTGGAACTTCATAGCAAAGTACAAAGTTCGTTTTGGATGGATCAATTTAGTTGAAATAGACAGTTTTTGCATGAAAACTCATTCCTGGTAGAACTTCATAGCAAAGAACAAAGTTCGTTTTGGATGGATCAATTTAGTTGAAATAGACAGTTTTTGCATGAAAACTCATTCCTGGTGGAACTTCATAGCAAAGTACAAAGTTCGTTTTGGATGGACAAAGTTAGTTGAAATAGACAGTTTTTGCATGAAAACTCATTCCTGGTGGAACTTCATAGCAAAGTACAAAGTTCGTTTTGGATGGACAAAGTTAGTTGAAATAGACAGTTTTTGCATGAAAACTCATTCCAGGTGGAACTTCATAGCAAAGTACAAAGTTCGTTTTGGATTTACAAAGTTAGTTGAAATAGACAGTTTTTGCATGAAAACTCATTCCTGGTGGAACTTCATAGCAAAGTACAAAGTTCGTTTTGGATGGACAAAGTTAGTTGAAATAGATAATTTTTGCATGAAAACTCATTCCTGGTGGAACTTCATAGCAAAGTACAAAGTTCGTTTTGGATGGACAAAGTTAGTTGAAATAGACAGTTTTTGCATGAAAACTCATTCCTGGTGGAACTTCAAAGCAAAGTACAAAGTTCGTTTTGGATGGACAAAGTTAGTTGAAATAGACAGTTTTTGCATGAAAACTCATTCCTGGTGGAACTTCATAGCAAAGTACAAAGTTCGTTTTGGATGGACGAATTAAGTTGAAATAGACAGTTTTTGCATAAAAACTCATTCCTGGTGGAACTTCATAGCAAAGTACAAAGTTCGTTTTGGATGGATCAATTTAGTTGAAATAGACAGTTTTTGCATGAAAACTCATTCCTGGTGGAACTTCATAGCAAAGTACAAAGTTCGTTTTGGATGGACAAAGTTAGTTGAAATAGACAGTTTTTGCATGAAAACTCATTCCTGGTGGAACTTCATAGCAAAGTACAAAGTTCGTTTTGGATGGACAAAGTTAGTTGAAATAGACAGTTTTTGCATGAAAACTCATTCCTGGTGGAACTTCATAGCAAAGTACAAAGTTCGTTTTGGATGGACAAAGTTAGTTGAAATAGACAGTTTTTGCATGAAAACTCATTCCTGGTGGAACTTCATAGCAAAGTACAAAGTTCGTTTTGGATGGACAAAGTTAGTTGAAATAGATAATTTTTGCATGAAAACTCATTCCTGGTGGAACTTCATAGCAAAGTACAAAGTTCGTTTTGGATGGATCAATTTAGTTGAAATAGACAGTTTTTGCATGAAAACTCATTCCTGGTGGAACTTCATAGCAAAGTACAAAGTTCGTTTTGGATGGACAAAGTTAGTTGAAATAGACAGTTTTTGCATGAAAACTCATTCCTGGTGGAACTTCATAGCAAAGTACAAAGTTCGTTTTGGATGGACAAAGTTAGTTGAAATAGACAGTTTTTGCAAGAAAACTCATTCCTGGTGGAACTTCATAGCAAAGTACAAAGTTCGTTTTGGATGGATCAATTTAGTTGAAATAGACAGTTTTTGCATGAAAACTCATTCCTGGTGGAACTTCATAGCAAAGTACAAAGTTCGTTTTGGATGGACGAATTAAGTTGAAATAGACAGTTTTTGCATAAAAACTCATTCCTGGTGGAACTTCATAGCAAAGTACAAAGTTCGTTTTGGATGGATCAATTTAGTTGAAATAGACAGTTTTTGCATGAAAACTCATTCCTGGTGGAACTTCATAGCAAAGTACAAAGTTCGTTTTGGATGGACAAAGTTAGTTGAAATAGATAATTTTTGCATGAAAACTCATTCCTGGTGGAACTTCATAGCAAAGTACAAAGTTCGTTTTGGATGGATCAATTTAGTTGAAATAGACAGTTTTTGCATAAAAACTCATTCCTGGTGGAACTTCATAGCAAAGTACAAAGTTCGTTTTGGATGGACAAAGTTAGTTGAAATAGACAGTTTTTGCATGAAAACTCATTCCTGGTGGAACTTCATAGCAAAGTACAAAGTTCGTTTTGGATGGACAAAGTTAGTTGAAATAGACAGTTTTTGCATGAAAACTCATTCCTGGTGGAACTTCATAGCAAAGTACAAAGTTCGTTTTGGATGGACAAAGTTAGTTGAAATAGATAATTTTTGCATGAAAACTCATTCCTGGTGGAACTTCATAGCAAAGTACAAAGTTCGTTTTGGATGGATCAATTTAGTTGAAATAGACAGTTTTTGCATGAAAACTCATTCCTGGTGGAACTTCATAGCAAAGTACAAAGTTCGTTTTGGATGGACAAAGTTAGTTGAAATAGACAGTTTTTGCATGAAAACTCATTCCTGGTGGAACTTCATAGCAAAGTACAAAGTTCGTTTTGGATGGACAAAGTTAGTTGAAATAGATAATTTTTGCATGAAAACTCATTCCTGGTGGAACTTCATAGCAAAGTACAAAGTTCGTTTTGGATGGATCAATTTAGTTGAAATAGACAGTTTTTGCATGAAAACTCATTCCTGGTGGAACTTCATAGCAAAGTACAAAGTTCGTTTTGGATGGACAAAGTTAGTTGAAATAGACAGTTTTTGCATGAAAACTCATTCCTGGTGGAACTTCATAGCAAAGTACAAAGTTCGTTTTGGATGGACAAAGTTAGTTGAAATAGATAATTTTTGCATGAAAACTCATTCCTGGTGGAACTTCATAGCAAAGTACAAAGTTCGTTTTGGATGGACAAAGTTAGTTGAAATAGACAGTTTTTGCATGAAAACTCATTCCTGGTGGAACTTCATAGCAAAGTACAAAGTTCGTTTTGGATGGATCAATTTAGTTGAAATAGACAGTTTTTGCATGAAAACTCATTCCTGGTGGAACTTCATAGCAAAGTACAAAGTTCGTTTTGGATGGACAAAGTTAGTTGAAATAGATAATTTTTGCATGAAAACTCATTCCTGGTGGAACTTCATAGCAAAGTACAAAGTTCGTTTTGGATGGATCAATTTAGTTGAAATAGACAGTTTTTGCATAAAAACTCATTCCTGGTGGAACTTCATAGCAAAGTACAAAGTTCGTTTTGGATGGACAAAGTTAGTTGAAATAGACAGTTTTTGCATGAAAACTCATTCCTGGTGGAACTTCATAGCAAAGTACAAAGTTCGTTTTGGATGGACAAAGTTAGTTGAAATAGATAATTTTTGCATGAAAACTCATTCCTGGTGGAACTTCATAGCAAAGTACAAAGTTCGTTTTGGATGGATCAATTTAGTTGAAATAGACAGTTTTTGCATGAAAACTCATTCCTGGTGGAACTTCATAGCAAAGTACAAAGTTCGTTTTGGATGGACAAAGTTAGTTGAAATAGACAGTTTTTGCATGAAAACTCATTCCTGGTGGAACTTCATAGCAAAGTACAAAGTTCGTTTTGGATGGACGAATTAAGTTGAAATAGACAGTTTTTGCATGAAAACTCATTCCTGGTGGAACTTCATAGCAAAGTACAAAGTTCGTTTTGGATGGATCAATTTAGTTGAAATAGACAGTTTTTGCATGAAAACTCATTCCTGGTGGAACTTCATAGCAAAGTACAAAGTTCGTTTTGGATGGACGAATTAAGTTGAAATAGACAGTTTTTGCATAAAAACTCATTCCTGGTGGAACTTCATAGCAAAGTACAAAGTTCGTTTTGGATGGACGAATTAAGTTGAAATAGACAGTTTTTGCATAAAAACTCATTCCTGGTAGAACTTCATAGCAAAGTACAAAGTTCGTTTTGAATGGACGAATTAAGTTGAAATAGACAGTTTTTGCATAAAAACTCATTCCTGGTGGAACTTCATAGCAAAGTACAAAGTTCGTTTTGGATGGACGAATTAAGTTGAAATAGACAGTTTTTGCATAAAAACTCATTCCTGGTAGAACTTCATAGCAAAGTACAAAGTTCGTTTTGGATGTCCGAATTGAGTTGAAATGGACAGTTTTTGCATAAAAACTCATTCCTGGTAGCACTTCATAGCAAAGTACAAAGTTCGTTTTGGATGGACGAATTGAGTTGAAATAGACAGTTTTTGCATAAAAACTCATTCCTGGTGGAACTCCATAGCAAAGTACAAAGTTCGTTTTGGATGTCCGAATTGAGTTGAAATAGAAAGTTTTTGCATAAAAACTCATTCCTGGTGGAACTCCATAGCAAAGTACAAAGTTCGTTTTGGATGTCCGAATTGAGTTGAAATAGACAGTTTTTGCATAAAAACTCATTCCTGGTAGAACTTCATAGCAAAGTACAAAGTTCGTTTTGAATGGACGAATTAAGTTGAAATAGACAGTTTTTGCATAAAAACTCATTCCTGGTGGAACTTCATAGCAAAGTACAAAGTTCGTTTTGGATGGACGAATTAAGTTGAAATAGACAGTTTTTGCATAAAAACTCATTCCTGGTGGAACTTCATAGCAAAGTACAAAGTTCGTTTTGGATGGACGAATTAAGTTGAAATAGACAGTTTTTGCATAAAAACTCATTCCTGGTAGAACTTCATAGCAAAGTACAAAGTTCGTTTTGAATGGACGAATTAAGTTGAAATAGACAGTTTTTGCATACAAACTCATTCCTGGTGGAACTTCATAGCAAAGTACAAAGTTCGTTTTGGATGGACGAATTAGGTTGAAATAGACAGTTTTTGCATAAAAACTCATTCCTGGTAGAACTTCATAGCAAAGTACAAAGTTCGTTTTGAATGGACGAATTAAGTTGAAATAGACAGTTTTTGCATAAAAACTCATTCCTGGTGGAACTTCATAGCAAAGTACAAAGTTCGTTTTGGATGGACGAATTAAGTTGAAATAGACAGTTTTTGCATAAAAACTCATTCCTGGTGGAACTTCATAGCAAAGTACAAAGTTCGTTTTGGATGGACGAATTAAGTTGAAATAGACAGTTTTTGCATAAAAACTCATTCCTGGTAGAACTTCATAGCAAAGTACAAAGTTCGTTTTGGATGGACGAATTAAGTTGAAATAGACAGTTTTTGCATAAAAACTCATTCCTGGTGGAACTTCATAGCAAAGTACAAAGTTCGTTTTGGATGGACGAAATAAGTTGAAATAGACAGTTTTTGCATAAAAACTCATTCCTGGTAGAACTTCATAGCAAAGTACAAAGTTCGTTTTGGATGGACGAATTAAGTTGAAATAGACAGTTTTTGCATAAAAACTCATTCCTGGTGGAACTTCATAGCAAAGTACAAAGTTCGTTTTGGATGTCCGAATTGAGTTGAAATGGACAGTTTTTGCATAAAAACTCATTCCTGGTAGCACTTCATAGCAAAGTACAAAGTTCGTTTTGGATGGACGAATTGAGTTGAAATAGACAGTTTTTGCATAAAAACTCATTCCTGGTGGAACTCCATAGCAAAGTACAAAGTTCGTTTTGGATGGACGAATTAAGTTGAAATAGACAGTTTTTGCATAAAAACTCATTCCTGGTGGAACTTCATAGCAAAGTACAAAGTTCGTTTTGGATGGACGAATTGAGTTGAAATAGACAGTTTTTGCATAAAAACTCATTCCTGGTGGAACTTCATAGCAAAGTACAAAGTTCGTTTTGGATGGACGAATTAAGTTGAAATAGACAGTTTTTGCATAAAAACTCATTCCTGGTAGAACTTCATAGCAAAGTACAAAGTTCGTTTTGGATGGACGAATTGAGTTGAAATAGACAGTTTTTGCATACAAACTCATTCCTGGTAGAACTTCATAGCAAAGTACAAAGTTCGTTTTGGATGGACGAATTAAGTTGAAATAGACAGTTTTTGCATAAAAACTCATTCCTGGTGGAACTTCATAGCAAAGTACAAAGTTCGTTTTGGATGGACGAATTAAGTTGAAATAGACAGTTTTTGCATAAAAACTCATTCCTGGTAGAACTTCATAGCAAAGTACAAAGTTCGTTTTGGATGTCCGAATTGAGTTGAAATGGACAGTTTTTGCATAAAAACTCATTCCTGGTAGGACTTCATAGCAAAGTACAAAGTTCGTTTTGGATGGACGAATTAAGTTGAAATAGACAGTTTTTGCATAAAAACTCATTCCTGGTAGAACTTCATAGCAAAGTACAAAGTTCGTTTTGGATGTCCGAATTGAGTTGAAATGGACAGTTTTTGCATAAAAACTCATTCCTGGTAGGACTTCATAGCAAAGTACAAAGTTCGTTTTGGATGGACGAATTAAGTTGAAATAGACAGTTTTTGCATAAAAACTCATTCCTGGTAGAACTTCATAGCAAAGTACAAAGTTCGTTTTGGATGTCCGAATTGAGTTGAAATGGACAGTTTTTGCATAAAAACTCATTCCTGGTAGAACTTCATAGCAAAGTACAAAGTTCGTTTTGGATGGACGAATTAAGTTGAAATAGACAGTTTTTGCATAAAAACTCATTCCTGGTGGAACTCCATAGCAAAGTACAAAGTTCGTTTTGGATGGACGAATTAAGTTGAAATAGACAGTTTTTGCATAAAAACTCATTCCTGGTAGAACTTCATAGCAAAGTACAAAGTTCGTTTTGGATGTCCGAATTGAGTTGAAATGGACAGTTTTTGCATAAAAACTCATTCCTGGTAGGACTTCATAGCAAAGTACAAAGTTCGTTTTGGATGGACGAATTAAGTTGAAATAGACAGTTTTTGCATAAAAACTCATTCCTGGTAGAACTTCATAGCAAAGTACAAAGTTCGTTTTGGATGTCCGAATTGAGTTGAAATGGACAGTTTTTGCATAAAAACTCATTCCTGGTAGGACTTCATAGCAAAGTACAAAGTTCGTTTTGGATGGACGAATTAAGTTGAAATAGACAGTTTTTGCATAAAAACTCATTCCTGGTAGAACTTCATAGCAAAGTACAAAGTTCGTTTTGGATGTCCGAATTGAGTTGAAATGGACAGTTTTTGCATAAAAACTCATTCCTGGTAGGACTTCATAGCAAAGTACAAAGTTCGTTTTGGATGGACGAATTAAGTTGAAATAGACAGTTTTTGCATAAAAACTCATTCCTGGTAGAACTTCATAGCAAAGTACAAAGTTCGTTTTGGATGTCCGAATTGAGTTGAAATGGACAGTTTTTGCATAAAAACTCATTCCTGGTAGGACTTCATAGCAAAGTACAAAGTTCGTTTTGGATGGACGAATTAAGTTGAAATAGACAGTTTTTGCATAAAAACTCATTCCTGGTGGAACTCCATAGCAAAGTACAAAGTTCGTTTTGGATGGACGAATTAAGTTGAAATAGACAGTTTTTGCATAAAAACTCATTCCTGGTAGAACTTCATAGCAAAGTACAAAGTTCGTTTTGGATGTCCGAATTGAGTTGAAATGGACAGTTTTTGCATAAAAACTCATTCCTGGTAGAACTTCATAGCAAAGTACAAAGTTCGTTTTGGATGGACGAATTAAGTTGAAATAGACAGTTTTTGCATAAAAACTCATTCCTGGTAGAACTTCATAGCAAAGTACAAAGTTCGTTTTGGATGTCCGAATTGAGTTGAAATGGACAGTTTTTGCATAAAAACTCATTCCTGGTAGGACTTCATAGCAAAGTACAAAGTTCGTTTTGGATGGACGAATTAAGTTGAAATAGACAGTTTTTGCATAAAAACTCATTCCTGGTAGAACTTCATAGCAAAGTACAAAGTTCGTTTTGGATGTCCGAATTGAGTTGAAATGGACAGTTTTTGCATAAAAACTCATTCCTGGTAGGACTTCATAGCAAAGTACAAAGTTCGTTTTGGATGGACGAATTAAGTTGAAATAGACAGTTTTTGCATAAAAACTCATTCCTGGTAGAACTTCATAGCAAAGTACAAAGTTCGTTTTGGATGTCCGAATTGAGTTGAAATAGACAGTTTTTGCATAAAAACTCATTCCTGGTAGGACTTCATAGCAAAGTACAAAGTTCGTTTTGGATGGACGAATTAAGTTGAAATAGACAGTTTTTGCATAAAAACTCATTCCTGGTGGAACTCCATAGCAAAGTACAAAGTTCGTTTTGGATGGACGAATTAAGTTGAAATAGACAGTTTTTGCATAAAAACTCATTCCTGGTAGAACTTCATAGCAAAGTACAAAGTTCGTTTTGGATGGACGAATTAAGTTGAAATAGACAGTTTTTGCATAAAAACTCATTCCTGGTAGAACTTCATAGCAAAGTACAAAGTTCGTTTTGGATGGACGAATTGAGTTGAAATAGACAGTTTTTGCATACAAACTCATTCCTGGTAGAACTTCATAGCAAAGTACAAAGTTCGTTTTGGATGGACGAATTAAGTTGAAATAGACAGTTTTTGCATAAAAACTCATTCCTGGTGGAACTTCATAGCAAAGTACAAAGTTCGTTTTGGATGGACGAATTAAGTTGAAATAGACAGTTTTTGCATAAAAACTCATTCCTGGTAGAACTTCATAGCAAAGTACAAAGTTCGTTTTGGATGTCCGAATTGAGTTGAAATGGACAGTTTTTGCATAAAAACTCATTCCTGGTAGGACTTCATAGCAAAGTACAAAGTTCGTTTTGGATGGACGAATTAAGTTGAAATAGACAGTTTTTGCATAAAAACTCATTCCTGGTAGAACTTCATAGCAAAGTACAAAGTTCGTTTTGGATGTCCGAATTGAGTTGAAATGGACAGTTTTTGCATAAAAACTCATTCCTGGTAGGACTTCATAGCAAAGTACAAAGTTCGTTTTGGATGGACGAATTAAGTTGAAATAGACAGTTTTTGCATAAAAACTCATTCCTGGTAGAACTTCATAGCAAAGTACAAAGTTCGTTTTGGATGTCCGAATTGAGTTGAAATGGACAGTTTTTGCATAAAAACTCATTCCTGGTAGAACTTCATAGCAAAGTACAAAGTTCGTTTTGGATGGACGAATTAAGTTGAAATAGACAGTTTTTGCATAAAAACTCATTCCTGGTGGAACTCCATAGCAAAGTACAAAGTTCGTTTTGGATGGACGAATTAAGTTGAAATAGACAGTTTTTGCATAAAAACTCATTCCTGGTGGAACTTCATAGCAAAGTACAAAGTTCGTTTTGGATGTCCGAATTGAGTTGAAATAGACAGTTTTTGCATAAAAACTCATTCCTGGTAGCACTTCATAGCAAAGTACAAAGTTCGTTTTGGATGGACGAATTAAGTTGAAATAGACAGTTTTTGCTTAAAAACTCATTCCTGGTGGAACTTCATAGCAAAGTACAAAGTTCGTTTTGGATGGACGAATTAAGTTGAAATAGACAGTTTTTGCATAAAAACTCATTCCTGGTAGAACTTCATAGCAAAGTAAAAAGTTCGTTTTGGATGGACGAATTAAGTTGAAATAGACAGTTTTTGCATAAAAACTCATTCCTGGTAGAACTCCATAGCAAAGTACAAAGTTCGTTTTGAATGGACGAATTAAGTTGAAATAGACAGTTTTTGCTTAAAAAACTCATTCCTGGTGGAACTTCATAGCAAAGTACAAAGTTCGTTTTGGATGGACGAATTAAGTTGAAATAGACAGTTTTTGCATAAAAACTCATTCCTGGTAGAACTTCATAGCAAAGTACAAAGTTCGTTTTGGATGTCCGAATTGAGTTGAAATAGAAAGTTTTTGCATAAAAACTCATTCCTGGTGGAACTTCATAGCAAAGTATAAAGTTCGTTTTGGATGGACGAATTAAGTTGAAATAGACAGTTTTTGCATAAAAACTCATTCCTGGTAGCACTTCATAGCAAAGTACAAAGTTCGTTTTGGATGGACGAATTAAGTTGAAATAGACAGTTTTTGCATACAAACTCATTCCTGGTAGCACTTCATAGCAAAGTACAAAGTTCGTTTTGGATGGACGAATTAAGTTGAAATAGACAGTTTTTGCTTAAAAACTCATTCCTGGTGGAACTCCATAGCAAAGTACAAAGTTCGTTTTGGATGGACGAATTGAGTTGAAATAGACAGTTTTTTGCATACAAACTCATTCCTGGTGGAACTTCATAGCAAAGTACAAAGTTCGTTTTGGATGGACGAATTAAGTTGAAATAGACAGTTTTTGCATAAAAACTCATTCCTTGTAGAACTCCATAGCAAAGTACAAAGTTCGTTTTGAATGGACGAATTAAGTTGAAATAGACAGTTTTTGCTTAAAAACTCATTCCTGGTGGAACTTCATAGCAAAGTACAAAGTTCGTTTTGGATGGACGAATTAAGTTGAAATAGACAGTTTTTGCATAAAAACTCATTCCTGGTAGAACTTCATAGCAAAGTACAAAGTTCGTTTTGGATGTCCGAATTGAGTTGAAATAGAAAGTTTTTGCATAAAAACTCATTCCTGGTGGAACTTCATAGCAAAGTATAAAGTTCGTTTTGGATGGACGAATTAAGTTGAAATAGACAGTTTTTGCATAAAAACTCATTCCTGGTAGAACTTCATAGCAAAGTACAAAGTTCGTTTTGAATGGACGAATTAAGTTGAAATAGACAGTTTTTGCATAAAAACTCATTCCTGGTGGAACTTCATAGCAAAGTACAAAGTTCGTTTTGGATGGACGAATTAAGTTGAAATAGACAGTTTTTGCATAAAAACTCATTCCTGGTGGAACTTCATAGCAAAGTACAAAGTTAGTTTTGCATGGACGAATTAAGTTGAAATAGACAGTTTTTGCATAAAAACTCATTCCTGGTGGAACTTCATAGCAAAGTACAAAGTTCGTTTTGGATGGACGAATTAAGTTGAAATAGACAGTTTTTGCATAAAAACTCATTCCTGGTGGAACTTCATAGCAAAGTACAAAGTTCGTTTTGGATGGACGAATTAAGTTGAAATAGACAGTTTTTGCATAAAAACTCATTCCTGGTAGAACTTCATAGCAAAGTACAAAGTTCGTTTTGGATGGACGAATTAAGTTGAAATAGACAGTTTTTGCATAAAAACTCATTCCTGGTGGAACTTCATAGCAAAGTACAAAGTTCGTTTTGGATGGACGAATTAAGTTGAAATAGACAGTTTTTGCATAAAAACTCATTCCTGGT
>NW_026453771.1:0-71451 GCF_943734755.1 Anopheles moucheti
GGTGGTGGAACTTCATAGTAAAGTACAAAGTTCGTTTTGGATGGACAAAGTTAGTTGAAATAGACAGTTTTTGCATGAAAACTCATTCCTGGTGGAACTTCATAGCAAAGTACAAAGTTCGAATCAGATGGACGAATTAAGTTGAAATAGACAGTTTTTGCATAAAAACTCATTCCTGGTGGAACTTCATAGCAAAGTACAAAGTTCGTTTTGGATGGATCAATTTAGTTGAAATAGACAGTTTTTGTATGAAAACTCATTCCTGGTGGAACTTCATAGCAAAGTACAAAGTTCGTTTTGGATTTACAAAGTTAGTTGAAATAGACAGTTTTTGCATAAAAACTCATTCCTGGTGGAACTTCATAGCAAAGTACAAAGTTCGTTTTGGATGGACGAATTAAGTTGAAATAGACAGTTTTTGCATAAAAACTCATTCCTGGTGGAACTTCATAGCAAAGTACAAAGTTCGTTTTGGATGGATCAATTTAGTTGAAAAAGACAGTTTTTGCATGAAAACTCATTCCTGGTGGAACTTCATAGCAAAGTACAAAGTTCGTTTTGGATGGACGAATTAAGTTGAAATAGACAGTTTTTGCATAAAAACTCATTCCTGGTGGAACTTCATAGCAAAGTACAAAGTTCGTTTTGGATGGATCAATTTAGTTGAAATAGACAATTTTTGCATGAAAACTCATTCCTGGTGGAACTTCATAGCAAAGTACAAAGTTCGTTTTGGATGGACAAAGTTAGTTGAAATAGACAGTTTTTGCATGAAAACTCATTCCTGGTGGAACTTCATAGCAAAGTACAAAGTTCGTTTTGGATGGACAAAGTTAGTTGAAATAGACAGTTTTTGCATGAAAACTCATTCCTGGTGGAACTTCATAGCAAAGTACAAAGTTCGTTTTGGATGGACAAAGTTAGTTGAAATAGACAGTTTTTGCATAAAAACTCATTCCAGGTGGAACTTCATAGCATAGTACAAAGTTCGTTTTGGATGGATCAATTTAGTTGAAATAGACAGTTTTTGCATGAAAACTCATTCCTGGTGGAACTTCATAGCAAAGTACAAAGTTCGTTTTGGATGGACAAAGTTAGTTGAAATAGACAGTTTTTGCATGAAAACTCATTCCTGGTGGAACTTCATAGCAAAGTACAAAGTTCGTTTTGGATGGACAAAGTTAGTTGAAATAGACAGTTTTTGCATGAAAACTCATTCCTGGTGGAACTTCATAGCAAAGTACAAAGTTCGTTTTGGATGGACAAAGTTAGTTGAAATAGACAGTTTTTGCATGAAAACTCATTCCTGGTGGAACTTCATAGCAAAGTACAAAGTTCGTTTTGGATGGACAAAGTTAGTTGAAATAGACAGTTTTTGCATAAAAACTCATTCCTGGTGGAACTTCATAGCAAAGTACAAAGTTCGTTTTGGATGGACAAAGTTAGTTGAAATAGACAGTTTTTGCATGAAAACTCATTCCTGGTGGAACTTCATAGCAAAGTACAAAGTTCGTATCGGATGGATCAATTTAGTTGAAATAGACAGTTTTTGTATGAAAACTCATTCCTGGTGGAACTTCATAGTAAAGTACAAAGTTCGTTTTGGATGGACGAATTAAGTTGAAATAGACAGTTTTTGTATGAAAACTCATTCCTGGTGGAACTTCATAGCAAAGTACAAAGTTCGAATCAGATGGACGAATTAAGTTGAAATAGACAGTTTTTGCATAAAAACTCATTCCTGGTGGAACTTCATAGCAAAGTACAAAGTTCGTTTTGGATGGACGAATTAAGTTGAAATAGACAGTTTTTGTATGAAAACTCATTCCTGGTGGAACTTCATAGTAAAGTACAAAGTTCGTTTTGGATGGACAAAGTTAGTTGAAATAGACAGTTTTTGCATGAAAACTCATTCCTGGTGGAACTTCATAGCAAAGTACAAAGTTCGTTTTGGATGGACGAATTAAGTTGAAATAGACAGTTTTTGCATAAAAACTCATTCCTGGTGGAACTTCATAGCAAAGTACAAAGTTCGTTTTGGATGGATCAATTTAGTTGAAATAGACAGTTTTTGTATGAAAACTCATTCCTGGTGGAACTTCATAGCAAAGTACAAAGTTCGTTTTGGATTTACAAAGTTAGTTGAAATAGACAGTTTTTGCATAAAAACTCATTCCTGGTGGAACTTCATAGCAAAGTACAAAGTTCGTTTTGGATGGACGAATTAAGTTGAAATAGACAGTTTTTGCATAAAAACTCATTCCTGGTAGAACTTCATAGCAAAGTACAAAGTTCGTTTTGGATGGATCAATTTAGTTGAAATAGACAGTTTTTGCATGAAAACTCATTCCTGGTGGAACTTCATAGCAAAGTACAAAGTTCGTTTTGGATGGACAAAGTTAGTTGAAATAGACAGTTTTTGCATGAAAACTCATTCCTGGTGGAACTTCATAGCAAAGTACAAAGTTCGTTTTGGATGGACAAAGTTAGTTGAAATAGACAGTTTTTGCATGAAAACTCATTCCTGGTGGAACTTCATAGCAAAGTACAAAGTTCGTTTTGGATGGACAAAGTTAGTTGAAATAGACAGTTTTTGCATAAAAACTCATTCCAGGTGGAACTTCATAGCAAAGTACAAAGTTCGTTTTGGATGGATCAATTTAGTTGAAATAGACAGTTTTTGCATGAAAACTCATTCCTGGTGGAACTTCATAGCAAAGTACAAAGTTCGTTTTGGATGGACAAAGTTAGTTGAAATAGACAGTTTTTGCATGAAAACTCATTCCTGGTGGAACTTCATAGCAAAGTACAAAGTTCGTTTTGGATGGACAAAGTTAGTTGAAATAGACAGTTTTTGCATGAAAACTCATTCCTGGTGGAACTTCATAGCAAAGTACAAAGTTCGTTTTGGATGGACAAAGTTAGTTGAAATAGACAGTTTTTGCATGAAAACTCATTCCTGGTGGAACTTCATAGCAAAGTACAAAGTTCGTTTTGGATGGACAAAGTTAGTTGAAATAGACAGCTTTTGCATAAAAACTCATTCCTGGTGGAACTTCATAGCAAAGTACAAAGTTCGTTTTGGATGGACAAAGTTAGTTGAAATAGACAGTTTTTGCATGAAAACTCATTCCTGGTGGAACTTCATAGCAAAGTACAAAGTTCGTTTTGGATGGATCAATTTAGTTGAAATAGACAGTTTTTGTATGAAAACTCATTCCTGGTGGAACTTCATAGTAAAGTACAAAGTTCGTTTTGGATGGACGAATTAAGTTGAAATAGACAGTTTTTGTATGAAAACTCATTCCTGGTGGAACTTCATAGCAAAGTACAAAGTTCGAATCAGATGGACGAATTAAGTTGAAATAGACAGTTTTTGCATAAAAACTCATTCCTGGTGGAACTTCATAGCAAAGTACAAAGTTCGTTTTGGATGGATCAATTTAGTTGAAATAGACAGTTTTTGCATGAAAACTCATTCCTGGTGGAACTTCATAGCAAAGTACAAAGTTCGTTTTGGATGGACGAATTAAGTTGAAATAGACAGTTTTTGTATGAAAACTCATTCCTGGTGGAACTTCATAGCAAAGTACAAAGTTCGTTTTGGATGGACAAAGTTAGTTGAAATAGACAGTTTTTGCATGAAAACTCATTCCTGGTGGAACTTCATAGCAAAGTACAAAGTTCGTTTTGGATGGACGAATTAAGTTGAAATAGACAGTTTTTGTATGAAAACTCATTCCTGGTGGAACTTCATAGCAAAGTACAAAGTTCGAATCAGATGGACGAATTAAGTTGAAATAGACAGTTTTTGCATGAAAACTCATTCCTGGTGGAACTTCATAGCAAAGTACAAAGTTCGTTTTAGATGGACAAAGTTAGTTGAAATAGACAGTTTTTGCATAAAAACTCATTCCTGGTGGAACTTCATAGCAAAGTACAAAGTTCGTTTTGGATGGACGAATTAAGTTGAAATAGACAGTTTTTGTATGAAAACTCATTCCTGGTGGAACTTCATAGCAAAGTACAAAGTTCGTTTTGGATAGACAAAGTTAGTTGAAATAGACAGTTTTTGCATGAAAACTCATTCCTGGTGGAACTTCATAGCAAAGTACAAAGTTCGTTGTGGATGGATCAATTTAGTTGAAATAGACAGTTTTTGCATGAAAACTCATTCCTGGTGGAACTTCATAGCAAAGTACAAAGTTCGTTTTGGATGGATCAATTTAGTTGAAATAGACAGTTTTTGTATGAAAACTCATTCCTGGTGGAACTTCATAGCAAAGTACAAAGTTCGTTTTGGATGGACAAAGTTAGTTGAAATAGACAGTTTTTGCATGAAAACTCATTCCTGGTGGAACTTCATAGCAAAGTACAAAGTTCGTTTTGGATGGACGAATTAAGTTGAAATAGACAGTTTTTGTATGAAAACTCATTCCTGGTGGAACTTCATAGCAAAGTACAAAGTTCGAATCAGATGGACAAAGTTAGTTGAAATAGACAGTTTTTGCATGAAAACTCATTCCTGGTGGAACTTCATAGCAAAGTACAAAGTTCGTTTTAGATGGACAAAGTTAGTTGAAATAGACAGTTCTTGCATGAAAACTCATTCCTGGTGGAACTTCATAGCAAAGTACAAAGTTCGTTTTGGATGGACGAATTAAGTTGAAATAGACAGTTTTTGTATGAAAACTCATTCCTGGTGGAACTTCATAGCAAAGTACAAAGTTCGAATCAGATGGACGAATTAAGTTGAAATAGACAGTTTTTGCATAAAAACTCATTCCTGGTGGAACTTCATAGCAAAGTACAAAGTTCGTTTTGGATGGACGAATTAAGTTGAAATAGACAGTTTTTGTATGAAAACTCATTCCTGGTGGAACTTCATAGCAAAGTACAAAGTTCGTTTTGGATGGACAAAGTTAGTTGAAATAGACAGTTTTTGCATGAAAACTCATTCCTGGTGGAACTTCATAGCAAAGTACAAAGTTCGTTTTGGATGGACGAATTAAGTTGAAATAGACAGTTTTTGTATGAAAACTCATTCCTGGTGGAACTTCATAGCAAAGTACAAAGTTCGTTTTGGATAGACAAAGTTAGTTGAAATAGACAGTTTTTGCATGAAAACTCATTCCTGGTGGAACTTCATAGCAAAGTACAAAGTTCGTTTTGGATGGACAAAGTTAGTTGAAATAGACAGTTTTTGCATAAAAACTCATTCCTGGTGGAACTTCATAGCAAAGTACAAAGTTCGTTTTGGATGGACGAATTAAGTTGAAATAGACAGTTTTTGTATGAAAACTCATTCCTGGTGGAACTTCATAGCAAAGTACAAAGTTCGTTTTGGATGGACGAATTAAGTTGAAATAGACAATTTTTGTATGAAAACTCATTCCTGGTGGAACTTCATAGCAAAGTACAAAGTTCGTTTTGGATGGACAAAGTTAGTTGAAATAGACAGTTTTTGCATGAAAACTCATTCCTGGTGGAACTTCATAGCAAAGTACAAAGTTCGTTTTGGATGGACGAATTAAGTTGAAATAGACAGTTTTTGTATGAAAACTCATTCCTGGTGGAACTTCATAGCAAAGTACAAAGTTCGTTTTGGATAGACAAAGTTAGTTGAAATAGACAGTTTTTGCATGAAAACTCATTCCTGGTGGAACTTCATAGCAAAGTACAAAGTTCGTTTTGGATGGACAAAGTTAGTTGAAATAGACAGTTTTTGCATAAAAACTCATTCCTGGTGGAACTTCATAGCAAAGTACAAAGTTCGTTTTGGATGGACGAATTAAGTTGAAATAGACAGTTTTTGCATAAAAACTCATTCCTGGTATAACTACATAGCAAAGTACAAAGTTCGTATCGGATGGACGAAATTAGTTGAAATAGACAATTTTTGCATGGTAACACATTCCTGGTAGAACTACATAGCAAAATACAAAGTTCGTATCGGATGGACGAAATTAGTTGAAATAGACAGTTTTTGTATGAAAACTCATTCCTGGTGGAACTTCATAGCAAAGTACAAAGTTCGAATCAGATGGACGAATTAAGTTGAAATAGACAGTTTTTGCATGAAAACTCATTCCTGGTGGAACTTCATAGCAAAGTACAAAGTTCGTTTTAGATGGACAAAGTTAGTTGAAATAGACAGTTTTTGCATAAAAACTCATTCCTGGTGGAACTTCATAGCAAAGTACAAAGTTCGTTTTGGATGGACGAATTAAGTTGAAATAGACAGTTTTTGTATGAAAACTCATTCCTGGTGGAACTTCATAGCAAAGTACAAAGTTCGTTTTGGATAGACAAAGTTAGTTGAAATAGACAGTTTTTGCATGAAAACTCATTCCTGGTGGAACTTCATAGCAAAGTACAAAGTTCGTTTTGGATGGACAAAGTTAGTTGAAATAGACAGTTTTTGCATAAAAACTCATTCCTGGTGGAACTTCATAGCAAAGTACAAAGTTCGTTTTGGATGGATCAATTTAGTTGAAATAGACAGTTTTTGTATGAAAACTCATTCCTGGTGGAACTTCATAGCAACGTACAAAGTTCGTTTTGGATGGACAAAGTTAGTTGAAATAGACAGTTTTTGCATGAAAACTCATTCCTGGTGGAACTTCATAGCAAAGTACAAAGTTCGTTTTGGATGGACGAATTAAGTTGAAATAGACAGTTTTTGTATGAAAACTCATTCCTGGTGGAACTTCATAGCAAAGTACAAAGTTCGTTTTGGATAGACAAAGTTAGTTGAAATAGACAGTTTTTGCATGAAAACTCATTCCTGGTGGAACTTCATAGCAAAGTACAAAGTTCGTTTTGGATGGATCAATTTAGTTGAAATAGACAGTTTTTGTATGAAAACTCATTCCTGGTGGAACTTCATAGCAAAGTACAAAGTTCGAATCAGATGGACAAAGTTAGTTGAAATAGACAGTTTTTGTATGAAAACTCATTCCTGGTGGAACTTCATAGCAACGTACAAAGTTCGTTTTGGATGGACAAAGTTAGTTGAAATAGACAGTTTTTGCATGAAAACTCATTCCTGGTGGAACTTCATAGCAAAGTACAAAGTTCGTTTTGGATGGACGAATTAAGTTGAAATAGACAGTTTTTGTATAAAAACTCATTCCTGGTGGAACTTCATAGCAAAGTACAAAGTTCGAATCAGATGGACGAATTAAGTTGAAATAGACAGTTTTTGCATGAAAACTCATTCCTGGTGGAACTTCATAGCAAAGTACAAAGTTCGTTTTGGATGGACAAAGTTAGTTGAAATAGACAGTTTTTGCATAAAAACTCATTCCTGGTGGAACTTCATAGCAAAGTACAAAGTTCGTTTTGGATGGATCAATTTAGTTGAAATAGACAGTTTTTGTATGAAAACTCATTCCTGGTGGAACTTCATAGCAAAGTACAAAGTTCGAATCAGATGGACGAATTAAGTTGAAATAGACAGTTTTTGCATGAAAACTCATTCCTGGTGGAACTTCATAGCAAAGTACAAAGTTCGTTTTGGATAGACAAAGTTAGTTGAAATAGACAGTTTTTGCATGAAAACTCATTCCTGGTGGAACTTCATAGCAAAGTACAAAGTTCGTTTTGGATGGATCAATTTAGTTGAAATAGACAGTTTTTGTATGAAAACTCATTCCTGGTGGAACTTCATAGCAAAGTACAAAGTTCGAATCAGATGGACGAATTAAGTTGAAATAGACAGTTTTTGTATGAAAACTCATTCCTGGTAGAACTTCATAGCAAAGTACAAAGTTCGTTTTAGATGGACAAAGTTAGTTGAAATAGACAGTTTTTGCATGAAAACTCATTCCTGGTGGAACTTCATAGCAAAGTACAAAGTTCGTTTTGGATGGACAAAGTTAGTTGAAATAGACAGTTTTTGCATAAAAACTCATTCCTGGTGGAACTTCATAGCAAAGTACAAAGTTCGTTTTGGATGGATCAATTTAGTTGAAATAGACAGTTTTTGCATGAAAACTCATTCCTGGTGGAACTTCATAGCAAAGTACAAAGTTCGTTTTGGATGGATCAATTTAGTTGAAATAGACAGTTTTTGCATGAAAACTCATTCCTGGTGGAACTTCATAGCAAAGTACAAAGTTCGTTTTGGATGGATCAATTTAGTTGAAATAGACAGTTTTTGCATGAAAACTCATTCCTGGTGGAACTTCATAGCAAAGTACAAAGTTCGTTTTGGATGGATCAATTTAGTTGAAATAGACAGTTTTTGTATGAAAACTCATTCCTGGTGGAACTTCATAGCAAAGTACAAAGTTCGTTTTGGATGGACAAAGTTAGTTGAAATAGACAGTTTTTGCATGAAAACTCATTCCTGGTGGAACTTCATAGCAAAGTACAAAGTTCGTTTTGGATGGACAAAGTTAGTTGAAATAGACGGTTTTTGCATAAAAACTCATTCCTGGTGGAACTTCATAGCAAAGTACAAAGTTCGTTTTGGATGGACAAAGTTAGTTGAAATAGACAGTTTTTGCATAAAAACTCATTCCTGGTGGAACTTCATAGCAAAGTACAAAGTTCGTTTTGGATGGATCAATTTAGTTGAAATAGACAGTTTTTGCATGTAAACTCATTCCTGGTGGAACTTCATAGCAAAGTACAAAGTTCGTTTTGGATGGACAAAGTTAGTTGAAATAGACGGTTTTTGCATAAAAACTCATTCCTGGTGGAACTTCATAGCAAAGTACAAAGTTCGTTTTGGATGGACAAAGTTAGTTGAAATAGACAGTTTTTGCATAAAAACTCATTCCTGGTGGAACTTCATAGCAAAGTACAAAGTTCGTTTTGGATGGACAAAGTTAGTTGAAATAGACGGTTTTTGCATAAAAACTCATTCCTGGTGGAACTTCATAGCAAAGTACAAAGTTCGTTTTGGATGGACAAAGTTAGTTGAAATAGACAGTTTTTGCATGAAAACTCATTCCTGGTGGAACTTCATAGCAAAGTACAAAGTTCGTTTTGGATGGACAAAGTTAGTTGAAATAGACAGTTCTTGCATAAAAACTCATTCCTGGTAGAACTTCATAGCAAAGTACAAAGTTCGTTTTAGATGGACAAAGTTAGTTGAAATAGACAGCTTTTGCATAAAAACTCATTCCTGGTAGAACTTCATAGCAAAGCACAAAGTTCGTTTTGGATGGATCAATTTAGTTGAAATAGACAGTTTTTGCATGAAAACTCATTCCTGGTGGAACTTCATAGCAAAGTACAAAGTTCGTTTTGGATGGATCAATTTAGTTGAAATAGACAGTTTTTGCATGTAAACTCATTCCTGGTGGAACTTCATAGCAAAGAACAAAGTTCGTATCAGATGCACCAATTTAGTTGAAATAGACAGTTTTTGCATGAAAACTCATTCCTGGTGGAACTTCATAGCAAAGTACAAAGTTCGTATCGGATGCACCAATTTAGTTGAAATAGACAGTTCTTGCATGAAAACTCATTCCTGGTGGAACTTCATAGCAAAGTACAAAGTTCGTTTTGGATGGACAAAGTTAGTTGAAATAGACAGTTTTTGCATAAAAACTCATTCCTGGTGGAACTTCATAGCAAAGTACAAAGTTCGTTTTGGATGGATCAATTTAGTTGAAATAGACAGTTCTTGCATGAAAACTCATTCCTGGTAGAACTTCATACCAAAGTACAAAGTTCGTTTTAGATGGACAAAGTTAGTTGAAATAGACAGTTTTTGCATGAAAACTCATTCCTGGTGGAACTTCATAGCAAAGTACAAAGTTCGTTTTGGATGGACGAATTAAGTTGAAATAGACAGTTTTTGCATAAAAACTCATTCCTGGTGGAACTTCATAGCAAAGTACAAAGTTCGAATCAGATGGACGAATTAAGTTGAAATAGACAGTTTTTGCATGAAAACTCATTCCTGGTGGAACTTCATAGCAAAGTACAAAGTTCGAATCAGATGGACGAATTAAGTTGAAATAGACAGTTTTTGCATGAAAACTCATTCCTGGTAGAACTTCATAGCAAAGTACAAAGTTCGTTTTAGATGGACGAATTAAGTTGAAATAGACAGTTTTTGCATGAAAACTCATTCCTGGTGGAACTTCATAGCAAAGTACAAAGTTCGTTTTGGATGGACAAAGTTAGTTGAAATAGACAGTTTTTGCATTAAAACTCATTCCTGGTGGAACTTCATAGCAAAGTACAAAGTTCGTTTTGGATGGACAAAGTTAGTTGAAATAGACAGTTTTTGCATAAAAACTCATTCCTGGTGGAACTTCATAGCAAAGTACAAAGTTCGTTTTGGATGGATCAATTTAGTTGAAATAGACAGTTCTTGCATGAAAACTCATTCCTGGTAGAACTTCATAGCAAAGTACAAAGTTCGTTTTAGATGGACAAAGTTAGTTGAAATAGACAGTTTTTGCATAAAAACTCATTCCTGGTGGAACTTCATAGCAAAGTACAAAGTTCGTTTTGGATGGACGAATTAAGTTGAAATAGACAGTTTTTGTATGAAAACTCATTCCTGGTGGAACTTCATAGCAAAGTACAAAGTTCGAATCAGATGGACGAATTAAGTTGAAATAGACAGTTTTTGCATGAAAACTCATTCCTGGTGGAACTTCATAGCAAAGTACAAAGTTCGAATCAGATGGACGAATTAAGTTGAAATAGACAGTTTTTGCATGAAAACTCATTCCTGGTAGAACTTCATAGCAAAGTACAAAGTTCGTTTTAGATGGACGAATTAAGTTGAAATAGACAGTTTTTGCATGAAAACTCATTCCTGGTGGAACTTCATAGCAAAGTACAAAGTTCGTTTTGGATGGATAAATTTAGTTGAAATAGACAGTTTTTGCATGAAAACTCATTCCTGGTGGAACTTCATAGCAAAGTACAAAGTTCGTTTTGGATGGACAAAGTTAGTTGAAATAGACAGTTCTTGCATGAAAACTCATTCCTGGTTGAACTTCATAGCAAAGTACAAAGTTCGTATCGGATGGATCAATTTAGTTGAAATAGACAGTTTTTGCATGAAAACTCATTCCTGGTGGAACTTCATAGCAAAGAACAAAGTTCGTTTTGGATGGATCAATTTAGTTGAAATAGACAGTTTTTGCATGAAAACTCATTCGTGGTGGAACTTCATAGCAAAGTACAAAGTTCGTTTTGGATGGACGAATTAAGTTGAAATAGACAGTTTTTGTATGAAAACTCATTCCTGGTGGAACTTCATAGCAAAGTACAAAGTTCGTTTTGGATAGACAAAGTTAGTTGAAATAGACAGTTTTTGCATGAAAACTCATTCCTGGTGGAACTTCATAGCAAAGTACAAAGTTCGTTTTGGATGGACAAAGTTAGTTGAAATAGACAGTTTTTGCATAAAAACTCATTCCTGGTGGAACTTCATAGCAAAGTACAAAGTTCGTTTTGGATGGACGAATTAAGTTGAAATAGACAGTTTTTGCATAAAAACTCATTCCTGGTAGAACTTCATAGCAAAGTACAAAGTTCGTATCGGATGGACGAAATTAGTTGAAATAGACAATTTTTGCATGGTAACACATTCCTGGTAGAACTACATAGCAAAATACAAAGTTCGTATCGGATGGACGAAATTAGTTGAAATAGACAGTTTTTGTATGAAAACTCATTCCTGGTGGAACTTCATAGCAAAGTACAAAGTTCGAATCAGATGGACGAATTAAGTTGAAATAGACAGTTTTTGCATGAAAACTCATTCCTGGTGGAACTTCATAGCAAAGTACAAAGTTCGTTTTAGATGGACAAAGTTAGTTGAAATAGACAGTTTTTGCATAAAAACTCATTCCTGGTGGAACTTCATAGCAAAGTACAAAGTTCGTTTTGGATGGACGAATTAAGTTGAAATAGACAGTTTTTGTATGAAAACTCATTCCTGGTGGAACTTCATAGCAAAGTACAAAGTTCGTTTTGGATAGACAAAGTTAGTTGAAATAGACAGTTTTTGCATGAAAACTCATTCCTGGTGGAACTTCATAGCAAAGTACAAAGTTCGTTTTGGATGGACAAAGTTAGTTGAAATAGACAGTTTTTGCATAAAAACTCATTCCTGGTGGAACTTCATAGCAAAGTACAAAGTTCGTTTTGGATGGATCAATTTAGTTGAAATAGACAGTTTTTGTATGAAAACTCATTCCTGGTGGAACTTCATAGCAACGTACAAAGTTCGTTTTGGATGGACAAAGTTAGTTGAAATAGACAGTTTTTGCATGAAAACTCATTCCTGGTGGAACTTCATAGCAAAGTACAAAGTTCGTTTTGGATGGACGAATTAAGTTGAAATAGACAGTTTTTGTATGAAAACTCATTCCTGGTGGAACTTCATAGCAAAGTACAAAGTTCGAATCAGATGGACAAAGTTAGTTGAAATAGACAGTTTTTGCATGAAAACTCATTCCTGGTGGAACTTCATAGCAAAGTACAAAGTTCGTTTTAGATGGACAAAGTTAGTTGAAATAGACAGTTTTTGCATAAAAACTCATTCCTGGTGGAACTTCATAGCAAAGTACAAAGTTCGTTTTGGATGGACGAATTAAGTTGAAATAGACAGTTTTTGTATAAAAACTCATTCCTGGTGGAACTTCATAGCAAAGTACAAAGTTCGAATCAGATGGACGAATTAAGTTGAAATAGACAGTTTTTGCATGAAAACTCATTCCTGGTGGAACTTCATAGCAAAGTACAAAGTTCGTTTTGGATGGACAAAGTTAGTTGAAATAGACAGTTTTTGCATAAAAACTCATTCCTGGTGGAACTTCATAGCAAAGTACAAAGTTCGTTTTGGATGGATCAATTTAGTTGAAATAGACAGTTTTTGTATGAAAACTCATTCCTGGTGGAACTTCATAGCAAAGTACAAAGTTCGAATCAGATGGACGAATTAAGTTGAAATAGACAGTTTTTGCATGAAAACTCATTCCTGGTGGAACTTCATAGCAAAGTACAAAGTTCGTTTTGGATAGACAAAGTTAGTTGAAATAGACAGTTTTTGCATGAAAACTCATTCCTGGTGGAACTTCATAGCAAAGTACAAAGTTCGTTTTGGATGGATCAATTTAGTTGAAATAGACAGTTTTTGTATGAAAACTCATTCCTGGTGGAACTTCATAGCAAAGTACAAAGTTCGAATCAGATGGACGAATTAAGTTGAAATAGACAGTTTTTGTATGAAAACTCATTCCTGGTAGAACTTCATAGCAAAGTACAAAGTTCGTTTTAGATGGACAAAGTTAGTTGAAATAGACAGTTTTTGCATGAAAACTCATTCCTGGTGGAACTTCATAGCAAAGTACAAAGTTCGTTTTGGATGGACAAAGTTAGTTGAAATAGACAGTTTTTGCATAAAAACTCATTCCTGGTGGAACTTCATAGCAAAGTACAAAGTTCGTTTTGGATGGATCAATTTAGTTGAAATAGACAGTTTTTGCATGAAAACTCATTCCTGGTGGAACTTCATAGCAAAGTACAAAGTTCGTTTTGGATGGATCAATTTAGTTGAAATAGACAGTTTTTGCATGAAAACTCATTCCTGGTGGAACTTCATAGCAAAGTACAAAGTTCGTTTTGGATGGATCAATTTAGTTGAAATAGACAGTTTTTGCATGAAAACTCATTCCTGGTGGAACTTCATAGCAAAGTACAAAGTTCGTTTTGGATGGATCAATTTAGTTGAAATAGACAGTTTTTGTATGAAAACTCATTCCTGGTGGAACTTCATAGCAAAGTACAAAGTTCGTTTTGGATGGACAAAGTTAGTTGAAATAGACAGTTTTTGCATGAAAACTCATTCCTGGTGGAACTTCATAGCAAAGTACAAAGTTCGTTTTGGATGGACAAAGTTAGTTGAAATAGACGGTTTTTGCATAAAAACTCATTCCTGGTGGAACTTCATAGCAAAGTACAAAGTTCGTTTTGGATGGACAAAGTTAGTTGAAATAGACAGTTTTTGCATAAAAACTCATTCCTGGTGGAACTTCATAGCAAAGTACAAAGTTCGTTTTGGATGGATCAATTTAGTTGAAATAGACAGTTCTTGCATGAAAACTCATTCCTGGTAGAACTTCATAGCAAAGTACAAAGTTCGTTTTAGATGGACAAAGTTAGTTGAAATAGACAGCTTTTGCATAAAAACTCATTCCTGGTAGAACTTCATAGCAAAGCACAAAGTTCGTTTTGGATGGATCAATTTAGTTGAAATAGACAGTTTTTGCATGAAAACTCATTCCTGGTGGAACTTCATAGCAAAGTACAAAGTTCGTTTTGGATGGATCAATTTAGTTGAAATAGACAGTTTTTGCATGTAAACTCATTCCTGGTGGAACTTCATAGCAAAGAACAAAGTTCGTATCAGATGCACCAATTTAGTTGAAATAGACAGTTTTTGCATGAAAACTCATTCCTGGTGGAACTTCATAGCAAAGTACAAAGTTCGTATCGGATGCACCAATTTAGTTGAAATAGACAGTTCTTGCATGAAAACTCATTCCTGGTGGAACTTCATAGCAAAGTACAAAGTTCGTTTTGGATGGACAAAGTTAGTTGAAATAGACAGTTTTTGCATAAAAACTCATTCCTGGTGGAACTTCATAGCAAAGTACAAAGTTCGTTTTGGATGGATCAATTTAGTTGAAATAGACAGTTCTTGCATGAAAACTCATTCCTGGTAGAACTTCATAGCAAAGTACAAAGTTCGTTTTAGATGGACAAAGTTAGTTGAAATAGACAGTTTTTGCATGAAAACTCATTCCTGGTGGAACTTCATAGCAAAGTACAAAGTTCGTTTTGGATGGACGAATTAAGTTGAAATAGACAGTTTTTGTATGAAAACTCATTCCTGGTGGAACTTCATAGCAAAGTACAAAGTTCGAATCAGATGGACGAATTAAGTTTAAATAGACAGTTTTTGCATGAAAACTCATTCCTGGTGGAACTTCATAGCAAAGTACAAAGTTCGTTTTGGATGGATCAATTTAGTTGAAATAGACAGTTCTTGCATGAAAACTCATTCCTGGTAGAACTTCATAGCAAAGTACAAAGTTCGTTTTAGATGGACAAAGTTAGTTGAAATAGACAGTTTTTGCATGAAAACTCATTCCTGGTGGAACTTCATAGCAAAGTACAAAGTTCGTATCGGATGCACCAATTTAGTTGAAATAGACAGTTCTTGCATGAAAACTCATTCCTGGTGGAACTTCATAGCAAAGTACAAAGTTCGTTTTGGATGGACAAAGTTAGTTGAAATAGACAGTTTTTGCATGAAAACTCATTCCTGGTGGAACTTCATAGCAAAGTACAAAGTTCGTTTTGGATGGACAAAGTTAGTTGAAATAGACAGTTTTTGCATAAAAACTCATTCCTGGTGGAACTTCATAGCAAAGTACAAAGTTCGTTTTGGATGGATCAATTTAGTTGAAATAGACAGTTCTTGCATGAAAACTCATTCCTGGTAGAACTTCATAGCAAAGTACAAAGTTCGTGTTAGATGGACAAAGTTAGTTGAAATAGACAGTTTTTGCATAAAAACTCATTCCTGGTGGAACTTCATAGCAAAGTACAAAGTTCGTTTTGGATGGACGAATTAAGTTGAAATAGACAGTTTTTGTATGAAAACTCATTCCTGGTGGAACTTCATAGCAAAGTACAAAGTTCGAATCAGATGGACGAATTAAGTTGAAATAGACAGTTTTTGCATGAAAACTCATTCCTGGTGGAACTTCATAGCAAAGTACAAAGTTCGAATCAGATGGACGAATTAAGTTGAAATAGACAGTTTTTGCATGAAAACTCATTCCTGGTAGAACTTCATAGCAAAGTACAAAGTTCGTTTTAGATGGACGAATTAAGTTGAAATAGACAGTTTTTGCATGAAAACTCATTCCTGGTGGAACTTCATAGCAAAGTACAAAGTTCGTTTTGGATGGATAAATTTAGTTGAAATAGACAGTTTTTGCATGAAAACTCATTCCTGGTGGAACTTCATAGCAAAGTACAAAGTTCGTTTTGGATGGACAAAGTTAGTTGAAATAGACAGTTCTTGCATGAAAACTCATTCCTGGTTGAACTTCATAGCAAAGTACAAAGTTCGTATCGGATGGATCAATTTAGTTGAAATAGACAGTTTTTGCATGAAAACTCATTCCTGGTGGAACTTCATAGCAAAGAACAAAGTTCGTTTTGGATGGATCAATTTAGTTGAAATAGACAGTTTTTGCATGAAAACTCATTCGTGGTGGAACTTCATAGCAAAGTACAAAGTTCGTTTTGGATGGATCAATTTAGTTGAAATAGACAGTTTTTGCATGAAAACTCATTCCTGGTGGAACTTCATAGCAAAGTACAAAGTTCGTTTTGGATGGATCAATTTAGTTGAAATAGACAGTTTTTGCATGAAAACTCATTCCTGGTGGAACTTCATAGCAAAGTACAAAGTTCGTTTTGGATGGACAAAGTTAATTGAAATAGACAGTTTTTGCATAAAAACTCATTCCTGGTGGAACTTCATAGCAAAGTAAAAAGTTCGTTTTGGATGGATCAATTTAGTTGAAATAGACAGTTTTTGCATAAAAACTCATTCCTGGTGGAACTTCATTGCAAAGTACAAAGTTCGTTTTGGATGGATCAATTTAGTTGCAATAGACAGTTTTTGCATGACAACTCATTCCTGGTGGAACTTCATAGCAAAATACAAAGTTCGTTTTGGATGGACAAAGTTAGTTGAAATAGACAGTTTTTGCATAAAAACTCATTCCTGGTGGAACTTCATAGCAAAGTACAAAGTTCGTTTTGGATGGATCAATTTAGTTGAAATAGACAGTTTTTGTATGAAAACTCATTCCTGGTAGAACTTCATAGCAAAGTACAAAGTTCGTATCGGATGGACGAATTAAGTTGAAATAGACAGTTTTTGTATGAAAACTCATTCCTGGTGGAACTTCATAGCAAAGTACAAAGTTCGTTTTGGATGGACAAAGTTAGTTGAAATAGACAGTTTTTGCATAAAAACTCATTCCTGGTGGAACTTCATAGCAAAGTACAAAGTTCGTTTTGGATGGACAAAGTTAGTTGAAATAGACAGTTTTTGCATAAAAACTCATTCCTGGTGGAACTTCATAGCAAAGTACAAAGTTCGTATCGGATGGATCAATTTAGTTGAAATAGACAGTTCTTGCATGAAAACTCATTCCTGGTAGAACTTCATAGCAAAGTACAAAGTTCGTATCGGATGGACGAATTAAGTTGAAATAGACAGTTTTTGTATGAAAACTCATTCCTGGTGGAACTTCATAGCAAAGTACAAAGTTCGTTTTGGATGGACAAAGTTAGTTGAAATAGACAGTTTTTGCATAAAAACTCATTCCTGGTGGAACTTCATAGCAAAGTACAAAGTTCGTATCGGATGGATCAATTTAGTTGAAATAGACAGTTCTTGCATGAAAACTCATTCCTGGTAGAACTTCATAGCAAAGTACAAAGTTCGTATCGGATGGACGAATTAAGTTGAAATAGACAGTTTTTGTATGAAAACTCATTCCTGGTGGAACTTCATAGCAAAGTACAAAGTTCGTTTTGGATGGACAAAGTTAGTTGAAATAGACAGTTTTTGCATAAAAACTCATTCCTGGTGGAACTTCATAGCAAAGTACAAAGTTCGTTTTGGATGGACAAAGTTAGTTGAAATAGACAGTTTTTGCATAAAAACTCATTCCTGGTGGAACTTCATAGCAAAGTACAAAGTTCGTATCGGATGGATCAATTTAGTTGAAATAGACAGTTCTTGCATGAAAACTCATTCCTGGTAGAACTTCATAGCAAAGTACAAAGTTCGTTTTGGATGGACGAATTAAGTTGAAATAGACAGTTTTTGCATGAAAACTCATTCCTGGTGGAACTTCATAGCAAAATACAAAGTTCGTTTTGGATGGACAAAGTTAGTTGAAATAGACAGTTTTTGCATAAAAACTCATTCCTGGTGGAACTTCATAGCAAAGTACAAAGTTCGTATCGGATGGATCAATTTAGTTGAAATAGACAGTTCTTGCATGAAAACTCATTCCTGGTAGAACTTCATAGCAAAGTACAAAGTTCGTATCGGATGGACGAATTAAGTTGAAATAGACAGTTTTTGTATGAAAACTCATTCCTGGTGGAACTTCATAGCAAAGTACAAAGTTCGTTTTGGATGGACAAAGTTAGTTGAAATAGACAGTTTTTGCATAAAAACTCATTCCTGGTGGAACTTCATAGCAAAGTACAAAGTTCGTTTTGGATGGACAAAGTTAGTTGAAATAGACAGTTTTTGCATAAAAACTCATTCCTGGTGGAACTTCATAGCAAAGTACAAAGTTCGTATCGGATGGATCAATTTAGTTGAAATAGACAGTTCTTGCATGAAAACTCATTCCTGGTAGAACTTCATAGCAAAGTACAAAGTTCGTTTTGGATGGACGAATTAAGTTGAAATAGACAGTTTTTGCATGAAAACTCATTCCTGGTGGAACTTCATAGCAAAGTACAAAGTTCGTTTTGGATGGACAAAGTTAGTTGAAATAGACAGTTTTTGCATGAAAACTCATTCCTGGTGGAACTTCATAGCAAAGTACAAAGTTCGTTTTGGATGGATCAATTTAGTTGAAATAGACAGTTCTTGCATGAAAACTCATTCCTGGTAGAACTTCATAGCAAAGTACAAAGTTCGTTTTAGATGGACAAAGTTAGTTGAAATAGACAGTTTTTGCATGAAAACTCATTCCTGGTGGAACTTCATAGCAAAGTACAAAGTTCGTTTTGGATGGACGAATTAAGTTGAAATAGACAGTTTTTGTATGAAAACTCATTCCTGGTGGAACTTCATAGCAAAGTACAAAGTTCGAATCAGATGGACGAATTAAGTTTAAATAGACAGTTTTTGCATGAAAACTCATTCCTGGTGGAACTTCATAGCAAAGTACAAAGTTCGTTTTGGATGGATCAATTTAGTTGAAATAGACAGTTCTTGCATGAAAACTCATTCCTGGTAGAACTTCATAGCAAAGTACAAAGTTCGTTTTAGATGGACAAAGTTAGTTGAAATAGACAGTTTTTGCATGAAAACTCATTCCTGGTGGAACTTCATAGCAAAGTACAAAGTTCGTATCGGATGCACCAATTTAGTTGAAATAGACAGTTCTTGCATGAAAACTCATTCCTGGTGGAACTTCATAGCAAAGTACAAAGTTCGTTTTGGATGGACAAAGTTAGTTGAAATAGACAGTTTTTGCATGAAAACTCATTCCTGGTGGAACTTCATAGCAAAGTACAAAGTTCGTTTTGGATGGACAAAGTTAGTTGAAATAGACAGTTTTTGCATAAAAACTCATTCCTGGTGGAACTTCATAGCAAAGTACAAAGTTCGTTTTGGATGGATCAATTTAGTTGAAATAGACAGTTCTTGCATGAAAACTCATTCCTGGTAGAACTTCATAGCAAAGTACAAAGTTCGTTTTAGATGGACAAAGTTAGTTGAAATAGACAGTTTTTGCATAAAAACTCATTCCTGGTGGAACTTCATAGCAAAGTACAAAGTTCGTTTTGGATGGACGAATTAAGTTGAAATAGACAGTTTTTGTATGAAAACTCATTCCTGGTGGAACTTCATAGCAAAGTACAAAGTTCGAATCAGATGGACGAATTAAGTTGAAATAGACAGTTTTTGCATGAAAACTCATTCCTGGTAGAACTTCATAGCAAAGTACAAAGTTCGTTTTAGATGGACGAATTAAGTTGAAATAGACAGTTTTTGCATGAAAACTCATTCCTGGTGGAACTTCATAGCAAAGTACAAAGTTCGTTTTGGATGGATAAATTTAGTTGAAATAGACAGTTTTTGCATGAAAACTCATTCCTGGTGGAACTTCATAGCAAAGTACAAAGTTCGTTTTGGATGGACAAAGTTAGTTGAAATAGACAGTTCTTGCATGAAAACTCATTCCTGGTTGAACTTCATAGCAAAGTACAAAGTTCGTATCGGATGGATCAATTTAGTTGAAATAGACAGTTTTTGCATGAAAACTCATTCCTGGTGGAACTTCATAGCAAAGAACAAAGTTCGTTTTGGATGGATCAATTTAGTTGAAATAGACAGTTTTTGCATGAAAACTCATTCGTGGTGGAACTTCATAGCAAAGTACAAAGTTCGTTTTGGATGGATCAATTTAGTTGAAATAGACAGTTTTTGCATGAAAACTCATTCCTGGTGGAACTTCATAGCAAAGTACAAAGTTCGTATCGGATGGATCAATTTAGTTGAAATAGACAGTTCTTGCATGAAAACTCATTCCTGGTAGAACTTCATAGCAAAGTACAAAGTTCGTTTTGGATGGACGACTTAAGTTGAAATAGACAGTTTTTGCATGAAAACTCATTCCTGGTGGAACTTCATAGCAAAGTACAAAGTTCGAATCAGATGGACGAATTAAGTTGAAATAGACAGTTTTTGCATGAAAACTCATTCCTGGCAGAACTTCATAGCAAAGTACAAAGTTCGTTTTAGATGGACGAATTAAGTTGAAATAGACAGTTTTTGCATGAAAACTCATTCCTGGTGGAACTTCATAGCAAAGTACAAAGTTCGTTTTGGATGGATAAATTTAGTTGAAATAGACAGTTTTTGCATGAAAACTCATTCCTGGTGGAACTTCATAGCAAAGTACAAAGTTCGTTTTGGATGGACAAAGTTAGTTGAAATAGACAGTTCTTGCATGAAAACTCATTCCTGGTTGAACTTCATAGCAAAGTACAAAGTTCGTATCGGATGGATCAATTTAGTTGAAATAGACAGTTTTTGCATGAAAACTCATTCCTGGTGGAACTTCATAGCAAAGAACAAAGTTCGTTTTGGATGGATCAATTTAGTTGAAATAGACAGTTTTTGCATGAAAACTCATTCGTGGTGGAACTTCATAGCAAAGTACAAAGTTCGTTTTGGATGGATCAATTTAGTTGAAATAGACAGTTCTTGCATGAAAACTCATTCCTGGTGGAACTTCATAGCAAAGTACAAAGTTCGTTTTGGATGGACGAATTAAGTTGAAATAGACAGTTCTTGCATGAAAACTCATTCCTGGTGGAACTTCATAGCAAAATACAAAGTTCGTTTTGGATGGACAAAGTTAGTTGAAATAGACAGTTTTTGCATAAAAACTCATTCCTGGTGGAACTTCATAGCAAAGTACAAAGTTCGTATCGGATGGATCAATTTAGTTGAAATAGGCAGTTCTTGCATGAAAACTCATTCCTGGTAGAACTTCATAGCAAAGTACAAAGTTCGTATCGGATGGACGAATTAAGTTGAAATAGACAGTTTTTGTATGAAAACTCATTCCTGGTGGAACTTCATAGCAAAGTACAAAGTTCGTTTTGGATGGACAAAGTTAGTTGAAATAGACAGTTTTTGCATGAAAACTCATTCCTGGTGGAACTTCATAGCAAAGTACAAAGTTCGTTTTGGATGGATCAATTTAGTTGAAATAGACAGTTTTTGCATGAAAACTCATTCCTGGTGGAACTTCATAGCAAAGTACAAAGTTCGTTTTGGATGGACAAAGTTAGTTGAAATAGACAGTTTTTGCATGAAAACTCATTCCTGGTGGAACTTCATAGCAAAGAACAAAGTTCGTTTTGGATGGATCAATTTAGTTGAAATAGACAGTTTTTGCATGAAAACTCATTCCTGGTGGAACTTCATAGCAAAGTACAAAGTTCGTTTTGGATGGATCAATTTAGTTAAAATAGACAGTTTTTGCATGAAAACTCATTCCTGGTGGAACTTCATAGCAAAGTACAAAGTTCGTTTTGGATGGACAAAGTTAGTTGAAATAGACAGTTTTTGCATGAAAACTCATTCCTGGTGGAACTTCATAGCAAAGAACAAAGTTCGTTTTGGATGGATCAATTTAGTTGAAATAGACAGTTTTTGCATGAAAACTCATTCCTGGTGGAACTTCATAGCAAAGTACAAAGTTCGTTTTGGATGGATCAATTTAGTTGAAATAGACAGTTTTTGCATGAAAACTCATTCCTGGTGGAACTTCATAGCAAAGTACAAAGTTCGTTTTGGATGGATCAATTTAGTTAAAATAGACAGTTTTTGCATGAAAACTCATTCCTGGTGGAACTTCATAGCAAAGTACAAAGTTCGTTTTGGATGGACAAAGTTAGTTGAAATAGACAGTTTTTGCATGAAAACTCATTCCTGGTGGAACTTCATAGCAAAGTACAAAGTTCGTTTTGGATGGATCAATTTAGTTGAAATAGACAGTTTTTGCATGAAAACTCATTCCTGGTGGAACTTCATAGCAAAGTACAAAGTTCGTTTTGGATGGATCAATTTAGTTAAAATAGACAGTTTTTGCATGAAAACTCATTCCTGGTGGAACTTCATAGCAAAGTACAAAGTTCGTTTTGGATGGACAAAGTTAGTTGAAATAGACAGTTTTTGCATGAAAACTCATTCCTGGTGGAACTTCATAGCAAAGTACAAAGTTCGTTTTGGATGGATCAATTTAGTTGAAATAGACAGTTTTTGCATGAAAACTCATTCCTGGTGGAACTTCATAGCAAAGTACAAAGTTCGTTTTGGATGGACAAAGTTAGTTGAAATAGACAGTTTTTGCATGAACACTCATTCCTGGTGGAACTTCATAGCAAAGTACAAAGTTCGTTTTGGATGGATCAATTTAGTTAAAATAGACAGTTTTTGCATGAAAACTCATTCCTGGTGGAACTTCATAGCAAAGTACAAAGTTCGTTTTGGATGGACAAAGTTAGTTGAAATAGACAGTTTTTGCATGAAAACTCATTCCTGGTGGAACTTCATAGCAAAGAACAAAGTTCGTTTTGGATGGATCAATTTAGTTGAAATAGACAGTTTTTGCATGAAAACTCATTCCTGGTGGAACTTCATAGCAAAGTACAAAGTTCGTTTTGGATGGACAAAGTTAGTTGAAATAGACAGTTTTTGCATGAAAACTCATTCCTGGTGGAACTTCATAGCAAAGTACAAAGTTCGTTTTGGATGGATCAATTTAGTTAAAATAGACAGTTTTTGCATGAAAACTCATTCCTGGTGGAACTTCATAGCAAAGTACAAAGTTCGTTTTGGATGGACAAAGTTAGTTGAAATAGACAGTTTTTGCATGAAAACTCATTCCTGGTGGAACTTCATAGCAAAGTACAAAGTTCGTTTTGGATGGACGAATTAAGTTGAAATAGACAGTTTTTGCATGAAAACTCATTCCTGGTGGAACTTCATAGCAAAGTACAAAGTTCGTTTTGGATGGACAAAGTTAGTTGAAATAGACAGTTTTTGCATAAAAACTCATTCCTGGTGGAACTTCATAGCAAAGTACAAAGTTCGTTTTGGATGGATCAATTTAGTTGAAATAGACAGTTTTTGCATGAAAACTCATTCCTGGTGGAACTTCATAGCAAAGTACAAAGTTCGTTTTGGATGGATCAATTTAGTTGAAATAGACAGTTTTTGCATGAAAACTCATTCCTGGTGGAACTTCATAGCAAAGTACAAAGTTCGTTTTGGATGGACAAAGTTAGTTGAAATAGACAGTTTTTGCATGAAAACTCATTCCTGGTGGAACTTCATAGCAAAGAACAAAGTTCGTTTTGGATGGATCAATTTAGTTGAAATAGACAGTTTTTGCATGAAAACTCATTCCTGGTGGAACTTCATAGCAAAGTACAAAGTTCGTTTTGGATGGATCAATTTAGTTAAAATAGACAGTTTTTGCATGAAAACTCATTCCTGGTGGAACTTCATAGCAAAGTACAAAGTTCGTTTTGGATGGACAAAGTTAGTTGAAATAGACAGTTTTTGCATGAAAACTCATTCCTGGTGGAACTTCATAGCAAAGTAAAAAGTTCGTTTTGGATGGACAAAGTTAGTTAAAATAGACAGTTTTTGCATGAAAACTCATTCCTGGTGGAACTTCATAGCAAAGTACAAAGTTCGTTTTGGATGGATCAATTTAGTTGAAATAGACAGTTTTTGCATGAAAACTCATTCCTGGTGGAACTTCATAGCAAAGTACAAAGTTCGTTTTGGATGGACAAAGTTAGTTGAAATAGACAGTTCTTGCATGAAAACTCATTCCTGGTAGAACTTCATAGCAAAGTACAAAGTTCGTATCGGATGCACCAATTTAGTTGAAATAGACAGTTTTTGCATGAAAACTCATTCCTGGTGGAACTTCATAGCAAAGTACAAAGTTCGTTTTGGATGGATCAATTTAGTTAAAATAGACAGTTTTTGCATGAAAACTCATTCCTGGTGGAACTTCATAGCAAAGTACAAAGTTCGTTTTGGATGGACAAAGTTAGTTGAAATAGACAGTTCTTGCATGAAAACTCATTCCTGGTAGAACTTCATAGCAAAGTACAAAGTTCGTATCGGATGCACCAATTTAGTTGAAATAGACAGTTTTTGCATGAAAACTCATTCCTGGTGGAACTTCATAGCAAAGTACAAAGTTCGTTTTGGATGGACAAAGTTAGTTGAAATAGACAGTTTTTGCATGAAAACTCATTCCTGGTGGAACTTCATAGCAAAGAACAAAGTTCGTTTTGGATGGATCAATTTAGTTGAAATAGACAGTTTTTGCATGAAAACTCATTCCTGGTGGAACTTCATAGCAAAGTACAAAGTTCGTTTTGGATGGACAAAGTTAGTTGAAATAGACAGTTCTTGCATGAAAACTCATTCCTGGTAGAACTTCATAGCAAAGTACAAAGTTCGTATCGGAAGCACCAATTTAGTTGAAATAGACAGTTTTTGCATGAAAACTCATTCCTGGTGGAACTTCATAGCAAAGTACAAAGTTCGTTTTGGATGGACAAACTTAGTTGAAATAGACAGTTTTTGCATGAAAACTCATTCCTGGTGGAACTTCATAGCAAAGAACAAAGTTCGTTTTGGATGGATCAATTTAGTTGAAATAGACAGTTTTTGCATGAAAACTCATTCCTGGTGGAACTTCATAGCAAAGAACAAAGTTCGTTTTGGATGGATCAATTTAGTTGAAATAGACAGTTTTTGCATGAAAACTCATTCCTGGTGGAACTTCATAGCAAAGTACAAAGTTCGTTTTGGATGGATCAATTTAGTTGAAATAGACAGTTTTTGCATGAAAACTCATTCCTGGTGGAACTTCATAGCAAAGTACAAAGTTCGTTTTGGATGGACAAAGTTAGTTGAAATAGACAGTTCTTGCATGAAAACTCATTCCTGGTAGAACTTCATAGCAAAGTACAAAGCTCGTATCGGATGCACCAATTTAGTTGAAATAGACAGTTTTTGCATGAAAACTCATTCCTGGTGGAACTTCATAGCAAAGTACAAAGTTCGTTTTGGATGGATCAATTTAGTTAAAATAGACAGTTTTTGCATGAAAACTCATTCCTGGTGGAACTTCATAGCAAAGTACAAAGTTCGTTTTGGATGGACAAAGTTAGTTGAAATAGACAGTTTTTGCATGAAAACTCATTCCTGGTGGAACTTCATAGCAAAGAACAAAGTTCGTTTTGGATGGATCAATTTAGTTGAAATAGACAGTTTTTGCATGAAAACTCATTCCTGGTGGAACTTCATAGCAAAGAACAAAGTTCGTTTTGGATGGATCAATTTAGTTGAAATAGACAGTTTTTGCATGAAAACTCATTCCTGGTGGAACTTCATAGCAAAGTACAAAGTTCGTTTTGGATGGATCAATTTAGTTAAAATAGACAGTTTTTGCATGAAAACTCATTCCTGGTGGAACTTCATAGCAAAGAACAAAGTTCGTTTTGGATGGATCAATTTAGTTGAAATAGACAGTTTTTGCATGAAAACTCATTCCTGGTGGAACTTCATAGCAAAGTACAAAGTTCGTTTTGGATGGATCAATTTAGTTAAAATAGACAGTTTTTGCATGCAAACTCAGTCCTGGTGGAACTTCATAGCAAAGTACAAAGTTCGTTTTGGATGGACAAAGTTAGTTGAAATAGACAGTTCTTGCATGAAAACTCATTCCTGGTGGAACTTCATAGCAAAGTACAAAGTTCGTTTTGGATGGACAAAGTTAGTTGAAATAGACAGTTTTTGCATGAAAACTCATTCCTGGTGGAACTTCATAGCAAAGAACAAAGTTCGTTTTGGATGGATCAATTTAGTTGAAATAGACAGTTTTTGCATGAAAACTCATTCCTGGTGGAACTTCATAGCAAAGTACAAAGTTCGTTTTGGATGGATCAATTTAGTTAAAATAGACAGTTTTTGCATGAAAACTCATTCCTGGTGGAACTTCATAGCAAAGTACAAAGTTCGTTTTGGATGGACAAAGTTAGTTGAAATAGACAGTTCTTGCATGAAAACTCATTCCTGGTGGAACTTCATAGCAAAGTACAAAGTTCGTTTTGGATGGATCAATTTAGTTAAAATAGACAGTTTTTGCATGAAAACTCATTCCTGGTGGAACTTCATAGCAAAGTACAAAGTTCGTTTTGGATGGACAAAGTTAGTTGAAATAGACAGTTTTTGCATGAAAACTCATTCCTGGTAGAACTTCATAGCAAAGAACAAAGTTCGTATCGGATGGATCAATTTAGTTGAAATAGACAGTTTTTGCATGAAAACTCATTCCTGGTGGAACTTCATAGCAAAGTACAAAGTTCGTTTTGGATGGATCAATTTAGTTGAAATAGACAGTTTTTGCATGAAAACTCATTCCTGGTGGAACTTCATAGCAAAGTACAAAGTTCGTTTTGGATGGATCAATTTAGTTGAAATAGACAGTTCTTGCATGAAAACTCATTCCTGGTGGAACTTCATAGCAAAGTACAAAGTTCGTTTTGGATGGATCAATTTAGTTAAAATAGACAGTTTTTGCATGAAAACTCATTCCTGGTGGAACTTCATAGCAAAGTACAAAGTTCGTTTTGGATGGATCAATTTAGTTAAAATAGACAGTTTTTGCATGAAAACTCATTCCTGGTGGAACTTCATAGCAAAGTACAAAGTTCGTTTTGGATGGATCAATTTAGTTAAAATAGACAGTTTTTGCATGAAAACTCATTCCTGGTGGAACTTCATAGCAAAGTACAAAGTTCGTTTTGGATGGATCAATTTAGTTAAAATAGACAGTTTTTGCATGAAAACTCATTCCTGGTGGAACTTCATAGCAAAGTACAAAGTTCGTTTTGGATGGATCAATTTAGTTGAAATAGACAGTTTTTGCATGAAAACTCATTCCTGGTGGAACTTCATAGCAAAGTACAAAGTTCGTTTTGGATGGATCAATTTAGTTGAAATAGACAGTTTTTGCATGTAAACTCATTCCTGGTGGAACTTCATAGCAAAGAACAAAGTTCGTATCGGATGCACCAATTTAGTTGAAATAGACAGTTTTTGCATGAAAACTCATTCCTGGTGGAACTTCATAGCAAAGTACAAAGTTCGTTTTGGATGGATCAATTTAGTTAAAATAGACAGTTTTTGCATGAAAACTCATTCCTGGTGGAACTTCATAGCAAAGTACAAAGTTCGTTTTGGATGGATCAATTTAGTTAAAATAGACAGTTTTTGCATGAAAACTCATTCCTGGTGGAACTTCATAGCAAAGAACAAAGTTCGTCTTGGATGGATCAATTTAGTTGAAATAGACAGTTTTTGCATGTAAACTCATTCCTGGTGGAACTTCATAGCAAAGTACAAAGTTCGTTTTGGATGGATCAATTTAGTTAAAATAGACAGTTTTTGCATGAAAACTCATTCCTGGTGGAACTTCATAGCAAAGTACAAAGTTCGTTTTGGATGGATCAATTTAGTTAAAATAGACAGTTTTTGCATGAAAACTCATTCCTGGTGGAACTTCATAGCAAAGTACAAAGTTCGTTTTGGATGGATCAATTTAGTTAAAATAGACAGTTTTTGCATGAAAACTCATTCCTGGTGGAACTTCATAGCAAAGAACAAAGTTCGTTTTGGATGGATCAATTTAGTTGAAATAGACAGTTTTTGCATGAAAACTCATTCCTGGTGGAACTTCATAGCAAAGAACAAAGTTCGTATCGGATGCACCAATTTAGTTGAAATAGACAGTTTTTGCATGAAAACTCATTCCTGGTGGAACTTCATAGCAAAGAACAAAGTTCGTTTTGGATGGATCAATTTAGTTGAAATAGACAGTTTTTGCATGAAAACTCATTCCTGGTGGAACTTCATAGCAAAGTACAAAGTTCGTTTTGGATGGATCAATTTAGTTAAAATAGACAGTTTTTGCATGAAAACTCATTCCTGGTGGAACTTCATAGCAAAGAACAAAGTTCGTTTTGGATGGATCAATTTAGTTAAAATAGACAGTTTTTGCATGAAAACTCATTCCTGGTGGAACTTCATAGCAAAGTACAAAGTTCGTTTTGGATGGATCAATTTAGTTAAAATAGACAGTTTTTGCATGAAAACTCATTCCTGGTGGAACTTCATAGCAAAGTACAAAGTTCGTTTTGGATGGATCAATTTAGTTGAAATAGACAGTTTTTGCATGAAAACTCATTCCTGGTGGAACTTCATAGCAAAGTACAAAGTTCGTTTTGGATGGATCAATTTAGTTGAAATAGACAGTTTTTGCATGTAAACTCATTCATGGTGGAACTTCATAGCAAAGAACAAAGTTCGTTTTGGATGGATCAATTTAGTTGAAATAGACAGTTTTTGCATGAAAACTCATTCTTGGTGGAACTTCATAGCAAAGTACAAAGTTCGTTTTGGATGGATCAATTTAGTTGAAATAGACAGTTTTTGCATGAAAACTCATTCCTGGTGGAACTTCATAGCAAAGTACAAAGTTCGTTTTGGATGGATCAATTTAGTTGAAATAGACAGTTTTTGCATGAAAACTCATTCCTGGTGGAACTTCATAGCAAAGTACAAAGTTCGTTTTGGATGGATCAATTTAGTTGAAATAGACAGTTTTTGCATGTAAACTCATTCCTGGTGGAACTTCATAGCAAAGAACAAAGTTCGTATCGGATGCACCAATTTAGTTGAAATAGACAGTTTTTGCATGAAAACTCATTCCTGGTGGAACTTCATAGCAAAGTACAAAGTTCGTTTTGGATGGATCAATTTAGTTAAAATAGACAGTTTTTGCATGAAAACTCATTCCTGGTGGAACTTCATAGCAAAGTACAAAGTTCGTTTTGGATGGATCAATTTAGTTAAAATAGACAGTTTTTGCATGAAAACTCATTCCTGGTGGAACTTCATAGCAAAGAACAAAGTTCGTTTTGGATGGATCAATTTAGTTGAAATAGACAGTTTTTGCATGAAAACTCATTCCTGGTGGAACTTCATAGCAAAGAACAAAGTTCGTATCGGATGCACCAATTTAGTTGAAATAGACAGTTTTTGCATGAAAACTCATTCCTGGTGGAACTTCATAGCAAAGAACAAAGTTCGTTTTGGATGGATCAATTTAGTTGAAATAGACAGTTTTTGCATGAAAACTCATTCCTGGTGGAACTTCATAGCAAAGTACAAAGTTCGTTTTGGATGGATCAATTTAGTTAAAATAGACAGTTTTTGCATGAAAACTCATTCCTGGTGGAACTTCATAGCAAAGTACAAAGTTCGTTTTGGATGGATCAATTTAGTTAAAATAGACAGTTTTTGCATGAAAACTCATTCCTGGTGGAACTTCATAGCAAAGTACAAAGTTCGTTTTGGATGGATCAATTTAGTTAAAATAGACAGTTTTTGCATGAAAACTCATTCCTGGTGGAACTTCATAGCAAAGAACAAAGTTCGTATCGGATGCACCAATTTAGTTGAAATAGACAGTTTTTGCATGAAAACTCATTCCTGGTGGAACTTCATAGCAAAGAACAAAGTTCGTTTTGGATGGATCAATTTAGTTGAAATAGACAGTTTTTGCATGAAAACTCATTCCTGGTGGAACTTCATGGCAAAGTACAAAGTTCGTTTTGGATGGATCAATTTAGTTAAAATAGACAGTTTTTGCATGAAAACTCATTCCTGGTGGAACTTCATGGCAAAGTACAAAGTTCGTTTTGGATGGACAAAGTTAGTTGAAATAGACAGTTTTTGCATGAAAACTCATTCCTGGTGGAACTTCATAGCAAAGTACAAAGTTCGTTTTGGATGGATCAATTTAGTTAAAATAGACAGTTTTTGCATGAAAACTCATTCCTGGTGGAACTTCATAGCAAAGTACAAAGTTCGTTTTGGATGGATCAATTTAGTTAAAATAGACAGTTTTTGCATGAAAACTCATTCCTGGTGGAACTTCATAGCAAAGAACAAAGTTCGTTTTGGATGGATCAATTTAGTTGAAATAGACAGTTTTTGCATGAAAACTCATTCTTGGTGGAACTTCATAGCAAAGTACAAAGTTCGTTTTGGATGGATCAATTTAGTTGAAATAGACAGTTTTTGCATGAAAACTCATTCCTGGTGGAACTTCATAGCAAAGTACAAAGTTCGTTTTGGATGGATCAATTTAGTTGAAATAGACAGTTTTTGCATGAAAACTCATTCCTGGTGGAACTTCATAGCAAAGTACAAAGTTCGTTTTGGATGGATCAATTTAGTTGAAATAGACAGTTTTTGCATGTAAACTCATTCCTGGTGGAACTTCATAGCAAAGAACAAAGTTCGTATCGGATGCACCAATTTAGTTGAAATAGACAGTTTTTGCATGAAAACTCATTCCTGGTGGAACTTCATAGCAAAGTACAAAGTTCGTTTTGGATGGATCAATTTAGTTAAAATAGACAGTTTTTGCATGAAAACTCATTCCTGGTGGAACTTCATAGCAAAGTACAAAGTTCGTTTTGGATGGATCAATTTAGTTGAAATAGACAGTTCTTGCATGAAAACTCATTTCTGGTGGAACTTCATAGCAAAGTACAAAGTTCGTTTTGGATGGATCAATTTAGTTAAAATAGACAGTTTTTGCATGAAAACTCATTCCTGGTGGAACTTCATAGCAAAGTACAAAGTTCGTTTTGGATGGACAAAGTTAGTTGAAATAGACAGTTTTTGCATGAAAACTCATTCCTGGTGGAACTTCATAGCAAAGAACAAAGTTCGTATCGGATGGATCAATTTAGTTGAAATAGACAGTTTTTGCATGAAAACTCATTCCTGGTGGAACTTCATAGCAAAGTACAAAGTTCGTTTTGGATGGATCAATTTAGTTAAAATAGACAGTTTTTGCATGAAAACTCATTCCTGGTGGAACTTCATAGCAAAGTACAAAGTTCGTTTTGGATGGATCAATTTAGTTGAAATAGACAGTTTTTGCATGTAAACTCATTCCTGGTGGAACTTCATAGCAAAGTACAAAGTTCGTTTTGGATGGATCAATTTAGTTAAAATAGACAGTTTTTGCATGAAAACTCATTCCTGGTGGAACTTCATAGCAAAGTACAAAGTTCGTTTTGGATGGATCAATTTAGTTAAAATAGACAGTTTTTGCATGAAAACTCATTCCTGGTGGAACTTCATAGCAAAGTACAAAGTTCGTTTTGGATGGATCAATTTAGTTAAAATAGACAGTTTTTGCATGAAAACTCATTCCTGGTGGAACTTCATAGCAAAGTACAAAGTTCGTTTTGGATGGATCAATTTAGTTGAAATAGACAGTTTTTGCATGAAAACTCATTCCTGGTGGAACTTCATAGCAAAGTACAAAGTTCGTTTTGGATGGATCAATTTAGTTGAAATAGACAGTTTTTGCATGAAAACTCATTCCTGGTGGAACTTCATAGCAAAGTACAAAGTTCGTTTTGGATGGATCAATTTAGTTAAAATAGACAGTTTTTGCATGAAAACTCATTCCTGGTGGAACTTCATAGCAAAGTACAAAGTTCGTTTTGGATGGATCAATTTAGTTAAAATAGACAGTTTTTGCATGAAAACTCATTCCTGGTGGAACTTCATAGCAAAGAACAAAGTTCGTTTTGGATGGATCAATTTAGTTGAAATAGACAGTTTTTGCATGAAAACTCATTCCTGGTGGAACTTCATAGCAAAGTACAAAGTTCGTTTTGGATGGATCAATTTAGTTAAAATAGACAGTTTTTGCATGAAAACTCATTCCTGGTGGAACTTCATAGCAAAGTACAAAGTTCGTTTTGGATGGATCAATTTAGTTAAAATAGACAGTTTTTGCATGAAAACTCATTCCTGGTGGAACTTCATAGCAAAGAACAAAGTTCGTTTTGGATGGATCAATTTAGTTGAAATAGACAGTTTTTGCATGAAAACTCATTCCTGGTGAAACTTCATAGCAAAGAACAAAGTTCGTATCGGATGCACCAATTTAGTTGAAATAGACAGTTTTTGCATGAAAACTCATTCCTGGTGGAACTTCATAGCAAAGAACAAAGTTCGTTTTGGATGGATCAATTTAGTTGAAATAGACAGTTTTTGCATGAAAACTCATTCCTGGTGGAACTTCATAGCAAAGTACAAAGTTCGTTTTGGATGGATCAATTTAGTTAAAATAGACAGTTTTTGCATGAAAACTCATTCCTGGTGGAACTTCATAGCAAAGAACAAAGTTCGTTTTGGATGGATCAATTTAGTTGAAATAGACAGTTTTTGCATGAAAACTCATTCCTGGTGGAACTTCATAGCAAAGTACAAAGTTCGTTTTGGATGGACAAAGTTAGTTGAAATAGACAGTTTTTGCATGAAAACTCATTCCTGGTGGAACTTCATAGCAAAGTACAAAGTTCGTTTTGGATGGATCAATTTAGTTAAAATAGACAGTTTTTGCATGAAAACTCATTCCTGGTGGAACTTCATAGCAAAGTACAAAGTTCGTTTTGGATGGATCAATTTAGTTAAAATAGACAGTTTTTGCATGAAAACTCATTCCTGGTGGAACTTCATAGCAAAGAACAAAGTTCGTTTTGGATGGATCAATTTAGTTGAAATAGACAGTTTTTGCATGAAAACTCATTCTTGGTGGAACTTCATAGCAAAGTACAAAGTTCGTTTTGGATGGATCAATTTAGTTGAAATAGACAGTTTTTGCATGAAAACTCATTCCTGGTGGAACTTCATAGCAAAGTACAAAGTTCGTTTTGGATGGATCAATTTAGTTGAAATAGACAGTTTTTGCATGAAAACTCATTCCTGGTGGAACTTCATAGCAAAGTACAAAGTTCGTTTTGGATGGATCAATTTAGTTGAAATAGACAGTTTTTGCATGTAAACTCATTCCTGGTGGAACTTCATAGCAAAGAACAAAGTTCGTATCGGATGCACCAATTTAGTTGAAATAGACAGTTTTTGCATGAAAACTCATTCCTGGTGGAACTTCATAGCAAAGTACAAAGTTCGTTTTGGATGGATCAATTTAGTTAAAATAGACAGTTTTTGCATGAAAACTCATTCCTGGTGGAACTTCATAGCAAAGTACAAAGTTCGTTTTGGATGGATCAATTTAGTTAAAATAGACAGTTTTTGCATGAAAACTCATTCCTGGTGGAACTTCATAGCAAAGAACAAAGTTCGTTTTGGATGGATCAATTTAGTTGAAATAGACAGTTTTTGCATGAAAACTCATTCCTGGTGGAACTTCATAGCAAAGTACAAAGTTCGTTTTGGATGGATCAATTTAGTTGAAATAGACAGTTTTTGCATAAAAACTCATTCCTGGTGGAACTTCATAGCAAAGTACAAAGTTCGTTTTGGATGGATCAATTTAGTTGAAATAGACAGTTTTTGCATGAAAACTCATTCCTGGTGGAACTTCATAGCAAAGTACAAAGTTCGTTTTGGATGGATCAATTTAGTTGAAATAGACAGTTTTTGCATGAAAACTCATTCCTGGTGGAACTTCATAGCAAAGTACAAAGTTCGTTTTGGATGGATCAATTTAGTTGAAATAGACAGTTTTTGCATGTAAACTCATTCCTGGTGGAACTTCATAGCAAAGAACAAAGTTCGTATCGGATGCACCAATTTAGTTGAAATAGACAGTTTTTGCATGAAAACTCATTCCTGGTGGAACTTCATAGCAAAGAACAAAGTTCGTTTTGGATGGATCAATTTAGTTGAAATAGACAGTTTTTGCATGAAAACTCATTCCTGGTGGAACTTCATAGCAAAGTACAAAGTTCGTTTTGGATGGATCAATTTAGTTAAAATAGACAGTTTTTGCATGAAAACTCATTCCTGGTGGAACTTCATAGCAAAGTACAAAGTTCGTTTTGGATGGACAAAGTTAGTTGAAATAGACAGTTTTTGCATGAAAACTCATTCCTGGTGGAACTTCATAGCAAAGTACAAAGTTCGTTTTGGATGGATCAATTTAGTTAAAATAGACAGTTTTTGCATGAAAACTCATTCCTGGTGGAACTTCATAGCAAAGTACATAGTTCGTTTTGGATGGACAAAGTTAGTTGAAATAGACAGTTCTTGCATGAAAACTCATTCCTGGTGGAACTTCATAGCAAAGTACAAAGTTCGTTTTGGATGGACAAAGTTAGTTGAAATAGACAGTTTTTGCATGAAAACTCATTCCTGGTGGAACTTCATAGCAAAGAACAAAGTTCGTTTTGGATGGATCAATTTAGTTGAAATAGACAGTTTTTGCATGAAAACTCATTCCTGGTGGAACTTCATAGCAAAGTACAAAGTTCGTTTTGGATGGATCAATTTAGTTAAAATAGACAGTTTTTGCATGAAAACTCATTCCTCAAAGTTCGTATCGGATGGACGAATAAAGTTGAAATAGACAGTTTTTGCATGAAAACTCATTCCTGGTGGAACTTCATAGCAAAGTACAAAGTTCGTTTTGGATGGACAAAGTTAGTTGAAATAGACAGTTTTTGCATGAAAACTCATTCCTGGTGGAACTTCATAGTAAAGTACAAAGTTCGTATCGGATGGATCAATTTAGTTAAAATAGACAGTTCTTGCATGAAAACTCATTCCTGGTAGAACTTCATAGCAAAGTACAAAGTTCGTATCGGATGGACGAATTGAGTTGAAATAGACAGTTTTTGCATGAAAACTCATTCCTGGTGGAACTTCATAGCAAAGTACAAAGTTCGTTTTGGATGGATCAATTTAGTTGAAATAGACAGTTTTTGCATGTAAACTCATTCCTGGTGGACTTCATAGCAAAGTACAAAGTTCGGTTTGGATGGACGAATTAAGTTGAAATAGACAGTTTTTGCATGAAAACTCATTCCTGGTGGAACTTCATAGCAAAGTACAAAGTTCGTTTTGGATGGATCAATTTAGTTGAAATAGACAGTTTTTGCATGAAAACTCATTCCTGGTGGAACTTCATAGTAAAGTACAAAGTTCGTATCGGATGGATCAATTTAGGTTAAAATAGACAGTTCTTGCATGAAAAACTCATTCCTGGTTAGAACTTCATAGCAAAGTACAAAGTTCGTATCGGATGGACGAATTGAGTTGAAATAGACAGTTTTTGCATGAAAACTCATTCCTGGTGGAACTTCATAGCAAAGTACAAAGTTCGTTTTGGATGGATCAATTTAGGTTGAAATAGACAGTTTTTGCATGTAAACTCATTCCTGGTGGAACTTCATAGCAAAGTACAAAGTTCGGTTTGGGATGGACGAATTAAGTTGAAATAGACAGTTTTTGTATGAAAACTCATTCCTGGTGGTTGAACTTCATAGCAAAGTACAAAGTTCGTTGTGGATGGATCAATTTAGTTGAAATAGACAGTTTTTGCATGAAAACTCATTCCTGGTGGAACTTCATAGCAAAGTACAAAGTTCGTTTTAGATGGACAAAGTAGTTGAAATAGACAGTTTTTGCATGAAAACTCATTCCTGGTGAACTTCATAGCAAAGTACAAAGTTCGTTTGGATGGATCAATTTAGTTGAAATAGACAGTTTTTGCATGAAAAACTCATTCCTGGTGGAACTTCATAGCAAAGTACAAAGTTCGTTTTGGATGGATCAATTTAGTTGAAATAGACAGTTTTTGCATGAAAACTCATTCCTGGTGGAACTTCATAGCAAAGTACAAAGTTCGTTTTGGATGGAAAAAATTAGTTGAAATAGACAGTTTTTGCATGAAAACTCATTCCTGGTGGAACTTCATAGCAAAGTACAAAGTTCGTATCGGATGGATCAATTTAGTTGAAATAGACAGTTTTTTGCATGAAAACTCATTCCTGGTGGAACTTCATAGCCAAAGTACAAAGTTCGTTTTTGGATGGACAAAGTTAGTTGAAATAGACAGGTTTTTGCATGAAAACTCATTCCTGGTGAGCAAAGTACAAAGTTCGTTTTGGATGGATCAATTTAGTTGAAATAGACAGTTTTTGCATGAAAACTCATTCCTGGTGGAACTTCATAGCAAAGTACAAAGTTCGTTTTGGTATGGACAAAGTTAGTTGAAATAGACAGTTCTTGCATGAAAACTCATTCCTGGTAGAACTTCATAGCAAAGTACAAAGTTCGTATCGGATGGATCAATTTAGTTGAAATAGACAGTTTTTGCATGAAAACTCATTCCTGGTGGAACTTCATAGCAAAGAACAAAGTTCGTTTTGGATGGATCAATTTAGTTGAAATAGACAGTTTTTGCATGAAAAACTCATTCCTGGTGGAACTTCATAGCAAAGTACAAAGTTCGTATCGGATGGACGAATTAAGTTGAAATAGACAGTTTTTGCATGAAAACTCATTCCTGGTGGAACTTCATAGCAAAGTACAAAGTTCGTTTTGGATGGACAAAGTTAGTTGAAATAGACAGTTCTTGCATGAAAACTCATTCCTGGTGGAACTTCATAGCAAAGTACAAAGTTTCGTTTTGGATGGATCAATTTAGTTGAAATAGACAGTTTTTGTATGAAAACTCATTCCTGGTAGAAACTTCATAGCAAAGTACAAAGTTCGTTTTAGATGGACAGACGTTAGTTGGAAATAGACAGTTTTTGCATAAAAACTCATTCCTGGTGGAACTTCATAGCAAAGTACAAAGTTCGTTTTGGATGGATCAATTTAGTTGAAATAGACAGTTTTTGTATGAAAACTCATTCCTGGTAGAACTTCATAGCAAAGTACAAAGTTCGTTTTAGATGGACAAAGTTAGTTGAAATAGACAGTTTTTTGCATGAAAACTCATTCCTGGTGGAACTTCATAGCAAAGTACAAAAGTTCGTTTTGGATGGACAAAGTTAGTTGAAATAGACAGTTTTTGCATGAAAACTCATTCCTGGTGGAACTTCATAGCAAAAGTACAAAGTTCGTTTTTGGATGGATCAATTTAGTTGAAATAGACAGTTCTTGCATGAAAAACTCATTCCTGGTAGAACTTCATAGCAAAGTACAAAGTTCGTATCGGATGGACGAATTAAGTTGAAATAGACAGTTTTTGCATGAAAACTCATTCCTGGTAGAACTTCATAGCAAAGAACAAAGTTCGTTTTGGATGGATCAATTTAGTTGAAATAGACAGTTTTTGCATGAAAACTCATTCCTGGTGGGAACTTCATAGCAAAGTACAAAGTTCGTTTTGGATGGACAAAGTTAGTTGAAATAGACAGTTTTTGCATGAAAAACTCATTCCTGGTGGAACTTCATAGCAAAGTACAAAGTTCGTTTTTGGATGGATCAATTTAGTTGAAATAGACAGTTTTTGCATGAAAACTCATTCCTGGTGGAACTTCATAGCAAAGTACAAAGTTCGTTTTGGATGGACAAAGTTAGTTGAAATAGACAGTTTTTGCATGAAAACTCATTCCTGGTGGAACTTCATAGCAAAGTACAAAGTTCGTTTTGGATGGATCAATTTAGTTGAAATAGACAGTTTTTGCATGAAAACTCATTCCTGGTGGAACTTCATAGCAAAGTACAAAGTTCGTTTTGGATGGGACAAAGTTAGTTGAAATAGGACAGTTCTTGCATGAAAACTCATTCCTGGTTAGAACTTCATAGCAAAGTTACAAAGTTCGTATCGGATGGACAAAGTTAGTTGAAATAGACAGTTTTTTGCATGAAAACTCATTCCTGGTGGAACTTCATAGCAAAGTACAAAGTTCGTTTTGGATGGACAAAGTTAGTTGAAATAGACAGTTTTTGCATAAAACCTCATTCCTGGTGGAACTTCATAGCAAAGTACAAAGTTCGAATCAGATGGACGAATTAAGTTGAAATAGACAGTTTTTGTATGAAAAACTCATTCCTGGTGGAACTTCATAGCAAAGTACAAAGTTCGTTTTTGGATGGACAAAGTTAGTTGAAATAGACAGTTCTTGCATGAAAACTCATTCCTGGTGGAACTTCATAGCAAAGTACAAAGTTCGTTTTGGATGGATCAATTTAGTTGAAGTAGACAGTTTTTGCATAAAAACTCATTCCTGGTGGAACTTCATAGCAAAGTACAAAGTTCGTTTTGGATAGACAAAGTTAGTTGAAATAGACAGTTTTTGCATGAAAACTCATTCCTGGTGGAACTTCATAGCAAAGTACAAAGTTCGAATCGGATGGACAAAGTTAGTTGAAATAGACAGTTTTTGCATAAAAACTCATTCCTGGTGGAACTTCATAGCAAAGTACAAAGTTCGTTTTGGATGGATCAATTTAGTTGAAATAGACAGTTTTTGCATGAAAACTCATTCCTGGTGGAACTTCATAGCAAAGTACAAAGTTCGTATCGGATGGACGAATTAAGTTGAAATAGACAGTTTTTGCATGAAAACTCATTCCTGGTGGAACTTCATAGCAAAGTACAAAGTTCGTTTTAGATGGATCAAATTAGTTGAAATAGACAGTTTTTGCATGAAAACTCATTCCTGGTGGAACTTCATAGCAAAGTACAAAGTTCGTTTTGGATGGATCAATTTAGTTGAAATAGACAGTTTTTGCATGAAAACTCATTCCTGGTGGAACTTCATAGCAAAGTACAAAGTTCGTTTTGGATGGATCAATTTAGTTGAAGTAGACAGTTTTTGCATGAAAACTCATTCCTGGTAGAACTTCATAGCAAAGTACAAAGTTCGTTTTGGATGGATCAATTTAGTTGAAATAGACAGTTCTTGCATGAAAACTCATTCCTGGTGGAACTTCATAGCAAAGTACAAAGTTCGTTTTGGATGGATCAATTTAGTTAAAATAGACAGTTTTTGCATGAAAACTCATTCCTGGTGGAACTTCATAGCAAAGTACAAAGTTCGTTTTGGATGGACGAATTAAGTTGAAATAGACAGTTTTTGCATAAAAACTCATTCCTGGTGGAACTTCATAGCAAAGTACAAAGTTCGTTTTGGATGGATCAATTAATTTAGTTGAAATAGACAGTTTTTGCATGTAAACTCATTCCTGGTGGAACTTCATAGCAAAGTACAAAGTTCGTTTTGGATGGATCAATTTAGTTAAAATAGACAGTTTTTGCATGAAAACTCATTCCTGGTGGAACTTCATAGCAAAGTACAAAGTTCGTTTTGGATGGACGAATTAAGTTGAAATAGACAGTTTTTGCATAAAAACTCATTCCTGGTGGAACTTCATAGCAAAGTACAAAGTTCGTATCGGATGGATCAATTTAGTTGAAATAGACAGTTCTTGCATGAAAACTCATTCCTGGTGGAACTTCATAGCAAAGTACAAAGTTCGTTTTGGATGGATCAATTTAGTTAAAATAGACAGTTTTTGCATGAAAACTCATTCCTGGTGGAACTTCATAGCAAAGTACAAAGTTCGTTTTGGATGGACGAATTAAGTTGAAATAGACAGTTTTTGCATAAAAACTCATTCCTGGTGGAACTTCATAGCAAAGTACAAAGTTCGTTTTGGATGGATCAATTAATTTAGTTGAAATAGACAGTTTTTGCATGTAAACTCATTCCTGGTGGAACTTCATAGCAAAGTACACAGTTCGTTTTGGATGAACAAAGTTAGTTGAAATAGACAGTTTTTGCATGAAAACTCATTCCTGGTGGAACTTCATAGCAAAGTACAAAGTTCGTTTTGGATGGACGAATTAAGTTGAAATAGACAGTTTTTGTATGAAAACTCATTCCTGGTGGAACTTCATAGCAAAGTACAAAGTTCGTTTTAGATGGACAAAGTTAGTTGAAATAGACAGTTTTTGCATAAAAACTCATTCCTGGTGGAACTTCATAGCAAAGTACAAAGTTCGTTTTGGATGGATCAATTTAGTTGAAATAGACAGTTTTTGCATGAAAACTCATTCCTGGTGGAACTTCATAGCAAAGTACAAAGTTCGAATCGGATGGACAAAGTTTGTTGAAATAGACAGTTTTTGCATAAAAACTCATTCCTGGTGGAACTTCATAGCAAAGTACAAAGTTCGTTTTGGATGGACAAAGTTAGTTGAAATAGACAGTTCTTGCATGAAAACTCATTCCTGGTAGAACTTCATAGCAAAGAACAAAGTTCGTTTTGGATGGATCAATTTAGTTGAAATAGACAGTTTTTGCATGAAAACTCATTCGTGGTGGAACTTCATAGCAAAGTACAAAGTTCGTTTTGGATGGATCAATTTAGTTGAAATAGACAGTTTTTGTATGAAAACTCATTCCTGGTGGAACTTCATAGCAAAGTACAAAGTTCGAATCAGATGGACGAATTAAGTTGAAATAGACAGTTTTTGCATGAAAACTCATTCCTGGTGGAACTTCATAGCAAAGAACAAAGTTCGTTTTGGATGGATCAATTTAGTTGAAATAGACAGTTTTTGCATGAAAACTCATTCGTGGTGGAACTTCATAGCAAAGTACAAAGTTCGTTTTGGATGGACGAATTAAGTTGAAATAGACAGTTTTTGTATGAAAACTCATTCCTGGTGGAACTTCATAGCAAAGTACAAAGTTCGAATCAGATGGACGAATTAAGTTGAAATAGACAGTTTTTGCATGAAAACTCATTCCTGGTGGAACTTCATAGCAAAGTACAAAGTTCGTTTTGGATGGACGAATTTAGTTGAAATAGACAGTTTTTGTATGAAAACTCATTCCTGGTGGAACTTCATAGCAAAGTACAAAGTTCGTTTTGGATGGACAAAGTTAGTTGAAATAGACAGTTTTTGTATGAAAACTCATTCCTGGTGGAACTTCATAGCAAAGTACAAAGTTCGTTTTGGATGGACGAATTAAGTTGAAATAGACAGTTTTTGTATGAAAACTCATTCCTGGTGGAACTTCATAGCAAAGTACAAAGTTCGTTTTAGATGGACAAAGTTAGTTGAAATAGACAGTTTTTGCATAAAAACTCATTCCTGGTGGAACTTCATAGCAAAGTACAAAGTTCGTTTTGGATGGACGAATTAAGTTGAAATAGACAGTTTTTGTATGAAAACTCATTCCTGGTGGAACTTCATAGCAAAGTACAAAGTTCGTTTTGGATGGACAAAGTTAGTTGAAATAGACAGTTTTTGTATGAAAACTCATTCCTGGTGGAACTTCATAGCAAAGTACAAAGTTCGTTTTGGATGGACGAATTAAGTTGAAATAGACAGTTTTTGTATGAAAACTCATTCCTGGTGGAACTTCATAGCAAAGTACAAAGTTCGTTTTGGATGGACAAAGTTAGTTGAAATAGACAGTTTTTGTATGAAAACTCATTCCTGGTGGAACTTCATAGCAAAGTACAAAGTTCGTTTTAGATGGACAAAATTAGTTGAAATAGACAGTTTTTGCATAAAAACTCATTCCTGGTGGAACTTCATAGCAAAGTACAAAGTTCGTTTTGGATGGACGAATTAAGTTGAAATAGACAGTTTTTGTATGAAAACTCATTCCTGGTGGAACTTCATAGCAAAGTACAAAGTTCGTTTTGGATGGACAAAGTTAGTTGAAATAGACAGTTTTTGTATGAAAACTCATTCCTGGTGGAACTTCATAGCAAAGTACAAAGTTCGTTTTGGATGGACGAATTAAGTTGAAATAGACAGTTTTTGTATGAAAACTCATTCCTGGTGGAACTTCATAGCAAAGTACAAAGTTCGTTTTGGATGGACGAATTAAGTTGAAATAGACAGTTTTTGTATGAAAACTCATTCCTGGTGGAACTTCATAGCAAAGTACAAAGTTCGTTTTAGATGGACAAAATTAGTTGAAATAGACAGTTTTTGCATAAAAACTCATTCCTGGTGGAACTTCATAGCAAAGTACAAAGTTCGTTTTGGATGGACGAATTAAGTTGAAATAGACAGTTTTTGTATGAAAACTCATTCCTGGTGGAACTTCATAGCAAAGTACAAAGTTCGTTTTGGATGGACAAAGTTAGTTGAAATAGACAGTTTTTGTATGAAAACTCATTCCTGGTGGAACTTCATAGCAAAGTACAAAGTTCGTATCGGATGGATCAATTTAGTTGAAATAGACAGTTCTTGCATGAAAACTCATTCCTGGTAGAACTTCATAGCAAAGTACAAAGTTCGTATCGGATGGACGAATAAAGTTGAAATAGACAGTTTTTGCATGAAAACTCATTCCTGGTGGAACTTCATAGCAAAGTACAAAGTTCGTTTTGGATGGACAAAGTTAGTTGAAATAGACAGTTTTTGCATGAAAACTCATTCCTGGTGGAACTTCATAGTAAAGTACAAAGTTCGTATCGGATGGATCAATTTAGTTAAAATAGACAGTTCTTGCATGAAAACTCATTCCTGGTAGAACTTCATAGCAAAGTACAAAGTTCGTATCGGATGGACGAATTGAGTTGAAATAGACAGTTTTTGCATGAAAACTCATTCCTGGTGGAACTTCATAGCAAAGTACAAAGTTCGTTTTGGATGGATCAATTTAGTTGAAATAGACAGTTTTTGCATGTAAACTCATTCCTGGTGGAACTTCATAGCAAAGTACAAAGTTCGGTTTGGATGGACGAATTAAGTTGAAATAGACAGTTTTTGCATGAAAACTCATTCCTGGTGGAACTTCATAGCAAAGTACAAAGTTCGTTTTGGATGGATCAATTTAGTTGAAATAGACAGTTTTTGCATGAAAACTCATTCCTGGTGGAACTTCATAGTAAAGTACAAAGTTCGTATCGGATGGATCAATTTAGTTAAAATAGACAGTTCTTGCATGAAAACTCATTCCTGGTAGAACTTCATAGCAAAGTACAAAGTTCGTATCGGATGGACGAATTGAGTTGAAATAGACAGTTTTTGCATGAAAACTCATTCCTGGTGGAACTTCATAGCAAAGTACAAAGTTCGTTTTGGATGGATCAATTTAGTTGAAATAGACAGTTTTTGCATGTAAACTCATTCCTGGTGGAACTTCATAGCAAAGTACAAAGTTCGGTTTGGATGGACGAATTAAGTTGAAATAGACAGTTTTTGTATGAAAACTCATTCCTGGTGGAACTTCATAGCAAAGTACAAAGTTCGTTGTGGATGGATCAATTTAGTTGAAATAGACAGTTTTTGCATGAAAACTCATTCCTGGTGGAACTTCATAGCAAAGTACAAAGTTCGTTTTAGATGGACAAAGTTAGTTGAAATAGACAGTTTTTGCATGAAAACTCATTCCTGGTGGAACTTCATAGCAAAGTACAAAGTTCGTTTTGGATGGATCAATTTAGTTGAAATAGACAGTTTTTGCATGAAAACTCATTCCTGGTGGAACTTCATAGCAAAGTACAAAGTTCGTTTTGGATGGATCAATTTAGTTGAAATAGACAGTTTTTGCATGAAAACTCATTCCTGGTGGAACTTCATAGCAAAGTACAAAGTTCGTTTTGGATGGAAAAAATTAGTTGAAATAGACAGTTTTTGCATGAAAACTCATTCCTGGTGGAACTTCATAGCAAAGTACAAAGTTCGTATCGGATGGATCAATTTAGTTGAAATAGACAGTTTTTGCATGAAAACTCATTCCTGGTGGAACTTCATAGCAAAGTACAAAGTTCGTTTTGGATGGACAAAGTTAGTTGAAATAGACAGTTTTTGCATGAAAACTCATTCCTGGTGGAACTTCATAGCAAAGTACAAAGTTCGTTTTGGATGGATCAATTTAGTTGAAATAGACAGTTTTTGCATGAAAACTCATTCCTGGTGGAACTTCATAGCAAAGTACAAAGTTCGTTTTGGATGGACAAAGTTAGTTGAAATAGACAGTTCTTGCATGAAAACTCATTCCTGGTAGAACTTCATAGCAAAGTACAAAGTTCGTATCGGATGGATCAATTTAGTTGAAATAGACAGTTTTTGCATGAAAACTCATTCCTGGTGGAACTTCATAGCAAAGAACAAAGTTCGTTTTGGATGGATCAATTTAGTTGAAATAGACAGTTTTTGCATGAAAACTCATTCCTGGTGGAACTTCATAGCAAAGTACAAAGTTCGTATCGGATGGACGAATTAAGTTGAAATAGACAGTTTTTGCATGAAAACTCATTCCTGGTGGAACTTCATAGCAAAGTACAAAGTTCGTTTTGGATGGACAAAGTTAGTTGAAATAGACAGTTCTTGCATGAAAACTCATTCCTGGTGGAACTTCATAGCAAAGTACAAAGTTCGTTTTGGATGGATCAATTTAGTTGAAATAGACAGTTTTTGTATGAAAACTCATTCCTGGTAGAACTTCATAGCAAAGTACAAAGTTCGTTTTAGATGGACAGAGTTAGTTGAAATAGACAGTTTTTGCATAAAAACTCATTCCTGGTGGAACTTCATAGCAAAGTACAAAGTTCGTTTTGGATGGATCAATTTAGTTGAAATAGACAGTTTTTGTATGAAAACTCATTCCTGGTAGAACTTCATAGCAAAGTACAAAGTTCGTTTTAGATGGACAAAGTTAGTTGAAATAGACAGTTTTTGCATGAAAACTCATTCCTGGTGGAACTTCATAGCAAAGTACAAAGTTCGTTTTGGATGGACAAAGTTAGTTGAAATAGACAGTTTTTGCATGAAAACTCATTCCTGGTGGAACTTCATAGCAAAGTACAAAGTTCGTTTTGGATGGATCAATTTAGTTGAAATAGACAGTTCTTGCATGAAAACTCATTCCTGGTAGAACTTCATAGCAAAGTACAAAGTTCGTATCGGATGGACGAATTAAGTTGAAATAGACAGTTTTTGCATGAAAACTCATTCCTGGTAGAACTTCATAGCAAAGAACAAAGTTCGTTTTGGATGGATCAATTTAGTTGAAATAGACAGTTTTTGCATGAAAACTCATTCCTGGTGGAACTTCATAGCAAAGTACAAAGTTCGTTTTGGATGGACAAAGTTAGTTGAAATAGACAGTTTTTGCATGAAAACTCATTCCTGGTGGAACTTCATAGCAAAGTACAAAGTTCGTTTTGGATGGATCAATTTAGTTGAAATAGACAGTTTTTGCATGAAAACTCATTCCTGGTGGAACTTCATAGCAAAGTACAAAGTTCGTTTTGGATGGACAAAGTTAGTTGAAATAGACAGTTCTTGCATGAAAACTCATTCCTGGTAGAACTTCATAGCAAAGTACAAAGTTCGTATCGGATGGACAAAGTTAGTTGAAATAGACAGTTTTTGCATGAAAACTCATTCCTGGTGGAACTTCATAGCAAAGAACAAAGTTCGTTTTGGATGGATCAATTTAGTTGAAATAGACAGTTTTTGCATGAAAACTCATTCCTGGTGGAACTTCATAGCAAAGTACAAAGTTCGTTTTGGATGGACAAAATTAGTTGAAATAGACAGTTTTTGCATGAAAACTCATTCCTGGTGGAACTTCATAGCAAAGTACAAAGTTCGTTTTGGATGGACAAAGTTAGTTGAAATAGACAGTTTTTGCATGAAAACTCATTCCTGGTGGAACTTCATAGCAAAGTACAAAGTTCGTTTTGGATGGATCAATTTAGTTGAAATAGACAGTTTTTGCATGAAAACTCATTCCTGGTGGAACTTCATAGCAAAGTACAAAGTTCGTTTTGGATGGACAAAGTTAGTTGAAATAGACAGTTCTTGCATGAAAACTCATTCCTGGTAGAACTTCATGACAAAGCACAAAGTTCGTATCGGATGGACGAATTAAGTTGAAATAGACAGTTTTTGCATGAAAACTCATTCCTGGTGGAACTTCATAGCAAAGAACAAAGTTCGTTTTGGATGGATCAATTTAGTTGAAATAGACAGTTTTTGCATGAAAACTCATTCCTGGTGGAACTTCATAGCAAAGTACAAAGTTCGTTTTGGATGGATCAATTTAGTTGAAATAGACAGTTTTTGCATGAAAACTCATTCCTGGTGGAACTTCATAGCAAAGTACAAAGTTCGTTTTGGATGGACAAAGTTAGTTGAAATAGACAGTTTTTGCATGAAAACTCATTCCTGGTGGAACTTCATAGCAAAGTACAAAGTTCGTTTTGGATGGATCAATTTAGTTGAAATAGACAGTTCTTGCATGAAAACTCATTCCTGGTAGAACTTCATAGCAAAGTACAAAGTTCGTATCGGATGGACGAATTAAGTTGAAATAGACAGTTTTTGCATGAAAACTCATTCCTGGTGGAACTTCATAGCAAAGTACAAAGTTCGTATCGGATGGATCAATTTAGTTGAAATAGACAGTTTTTGCATGAAAACTCATTCCTGGTGGAACTTCATAGCAAAGTACAAAGTTCGTATCGGATGGATCAATTTAGTTGAAATAGACAGTTTTTGCATGAAAACTCATTCCTGGTGGAACTTCATAGCAAAGTACAAAGTTCGTTTTGGATGGACAAAGTTAGTTGAAATAGACAGTTTTTGCATGAAAACTCATTCCTGGTGGAACTGCATAGCAAAGTACAAAGTTCGTTTTGGATGGACAAAGTTAGTTGAAATAGACAGTTTTTGCATAAAAACTCATTCCTGGTGGAACTTCATAGCAAAGTACAAAGTTCGTTTTGGATGGACAAAGTTAGTTGAAATAGACAGTTCTTGCATGAAAACTCATTCCTGGTGGAACTTCATAGCAAAGTACAAAGTTCGTTTTGGATGGATCAATTTAGTTGAAATAGACAGTTTTTGCATGAAAACTCATTCCTGGTGGAACTTCATAGCAAAGTACAAAGTTCGTTTTGGATGCACCAATTTAGTTAAAATAGACAGTTTTTGCATGAAAACTCATTCCTGGTGGAACTTCATAGCAAAGTACAAAGTTCGTTTTGGATGGATCAATTTAGTTGAAATAGACAGTTTTTGCATGAAAACTCATTCCTGGTGGAACTTCATAGCAAAGTACAAAGTTCGTTTTGGATGGATCAATTTAGTTGAAATAGACAGTTTTTGCATGAAAACTCATTCCTGGTGGAACTTCATAGCAAAGTACAAAGTTCGTTTTGGATGGATCAATTTAGTTGAAGTAGACAGTTTTTGCATGAAAACTCATTCCTGGTAGAACTTCATAGCAAAGTACAAAGTTCGTTTTGGATGGACAAAGTTAGTTGAAATAGACAGTTTTTGCATAAAAACTCATTCCTGGTGGAACTTCATAGCAAAGTACAAAGTTCGTTTTGGATGGACAAAGTTAGTTGAAATAGACAGTTCTTGCATGAAAACTCATTCCTGGTGGAACTTCATAGCAAAGTACAAAGTTCGAATCAGATGGACGAATTAAGTTGAAATAGACAGTTTTTGCATGAAAACTCATTCCTGGTGGAACTTCATAGCAAAGTACAAAGTTCGTTTTGGATGGACAAAGTTAGTTGAAATAGACAGTTTTTGCATGAAAACTCATTCCTGGTGGAACTTCATAGCAAAGTACAAAGTTCGTTTTGGATGGATCAATTTAGTTAAAATAGACAGTTCTTGCATGAAAACTCATTCCTGGTGGAACTTCATAGCAAAGTACAAAGTTCGTTTTGGATGGATCAATTTAGTTGAAATAGACAGTTTTTGCATGAAAACTCATTCCTGGTGGAACTTCATAGCAAAGTACAAAGTTCGTTTTGGATGGACAAAGTTAGTTGAAATAGACAGTTTTTGCATGAAAACTCATTCCTGGTGGAACTTCATAGCAAAGTACAAAGTTCGTTTTGGATGGATCAATTTAGTTGAAATAGACAGTTCTTGCATGAAAACTCATTCCTGGTGGAACTTCATAGCAAAGTACAAAGTTCGTTTTGGATGGATCAATTTAGTTAAAATAAACAGTTCTTGCATGAAAACTCATTCCTGGTGGAACTTCATAGCAAAGTACAAAGTTCGTTTTGGATGGATCAATTTAGTTGAAATAGACAGTTTTTGCATGAAAACTCATTCCTGGTGGAACTTCATAGCAAAGTACAAAGTTCGTTTTGGATGGACAAAGTTAGTTGAAATAGACAGTTTTTGCATGAAAACTCATTCCTGGTGGAACTTCATAGCAAAGTACAAAGTTCGTTTTGGATGGACAAAGTTAGTTGAAATAGACAGTTTTTGCATAAAAACTCATTCCTGGTGGAACTTCATAGCAAAGTACAAAGTTCGTTTTGGATGGACAAAGTTAGTTGAAATAGACAGTTCTTGCATGAAAACTCATTCCTGGTGGAACTTCATAGCAAAGTACAAAGTTCGTTTTGGATGGATCAATTTAGTTGAAATAGACAGTTTTTGCATGAAAACGCATTCCTGGTGGAACTTCATAGCAAAGTACAAAGTTCGTTTTGGATGGATCAATTTAGTTGAAATAGACAGTTTTTGCATAAAAACTCATTCCTGGTGGAACTTCATAGCAAAGTACAAAGTTCGTTTTGGATAGACAAAGTTAGTTGAAATAGACAGTTTTTGCATGAAAACTCATTCCTGGTGGAACTTCATAGCAAAGTACAAAGTTCGTTTTGGATGGATCAATTTAGTTGAAATAGACAGTTTTTGCATGAAAACTCATTCCTGGTAGAACTTCATAGCAAAGTAAAAAGTTCGTTTTAGATGGACAAAGTTAGTTGAAATAGACAGTTTTTACATGAAAACTCATTCCTGGTGGAACTTCATAGCAAAGTACAAAGTTCGTTTTGGATGGACAAAGTTAGTTGAAATAGACAGTTTTTGCATGAAAACTCATTCCTGGTGGAACTTCATAGCAAAGTACAAAGTTCGTTTTGGATGGACGAATTAAGTTGAAATAGACAGTTTTTGTATGAAAACTCATTCCTGGTGGAACTTCATAGCAAAGTACAAAGTTCGAATCAGATGGACGAATAAAGTTGAAATAGACAGTTTTTGCATAAAAACTCATTCCTGGTGGAACTTCATAGCAAAGTACAAAGTTCGTTTTGGATGGACGATTTAAGTTGAAATAGACAGTTTTTGTATGAAAACTCATTCCTGGTGGAACTTCATAGCAAAGTACAAAGTTCGTTTTGGATGGACAAAGTTAGTTGAAATAGACTGTTTTTGCATAAAAACTCATTCCTGGTGGAACTTCATAGCAAAGTACAAAGTTCGTTTTGGATGGACGATTTAAGTTGAAATAGACAGTTTTTGTATGAAAACTCATTCCTGGTGGAACTTCATAGCAAAGTACAAAGTTCGTTTTGGATAGACAAAGTTAGTTGAAATAGACAGTTTTTGCATGAAAACTCATTCCTGGTGGAACTTCATAGCAAAGTACAAAGTTCGTTTTGGATGGATCAATTTAGTTGAAATAGACAGTTTTTGCATGAAAACTCATTCCTGGTGGAACTTCATAGCAAAGTACAAAGTTCGTTTTGGATGGATCAATTTAGTTGAAATAGACAGTTTTTGCATGAAAACTCATTCCTGGTGGAACTTCATAGCAAAGTACAAAGTTCGTTTTGGATGGACAAAGTTAGTTGAAATAGACAGTTTTTGCATAAAAACTCATTCCTGGTGGAACTTCATAGCAAAGTACAAAGTTCGTTTTGGATGGACGATTTAAGTTGAAATAGACAGTTTTTGTATGAAAACTCATTCCTGGTGGAACTTCATAGCAAAGTACAAAGTTCGAATCAGATGGACGAATTAAGTTGAAATAGACAGTTTTTGCATGAAAACTCATTCCTGGTGGAACTTCATAGCAAAGTACAAAGTTCGTTTTAGATGGACAAAGTTAGTTGAAATAGACTGTTTTTGCATAAAAACTCATTCCTGGTGGAACTTCATAGCAAAGTACAAAGTTCGTTTTGGATGGACGATTTAAGTTGAAATAGACAGTTTTTGTATGAAAACTCATTCCTGGTGGAACTTCATAGCAAAGTACAAAGTTCGTTTTGGATAGACAAAGTTAGTTGAAATAGACTGTTTTTGCATAAAAACTCATTCCTGGTGGAACTTCATAGCAAAGTACAAAGTTCGTTTTGGATGGACGATTTAAGTTGAAATAGACAGTTTTTGTATGAAAACTCATTCCTGGTGGAACTTCATAGCAAAGTACAAAGTTCGTTTTGGATAGACAAAGTTAGTTGAAATAGACAGTTTTTGCATGAAAACTCATTCCTGGTGGAACTTCATAGCAAAGTACAAAGTTCGTTTTGGATGGATCAATTTAGTTGAAATAGACAGTTTTTGCATGAAATCTCATTCCTGGTGGAACTTCATAGCAAAGTACAAAGTTCGTTTTGGATGGATCAATTTAGTTGAAATAGACAGTTTTTGCATGAAAACTCATTCCTGGTGGAACTTCATAGCAAAGTACAAAGTTCGTTTTGGATGGACGAATTAAGTTGAAATAGACAGTTTTTGTATGAAAACTCATTCCTGGTGGAACTTCATAGCAAAGTACAAAGTTCGTTTTGGATGGACAAAAATAGTTGAAATAGACTGTTTTTGCATAAAAACTCATTCCTGGTGGAACTTCATAGCAAAGTACAAAGTTCGAATCAGATGGACGAATTAAGTTGAAATAGACAGTTTTTGTATGAAAACTCATTCCTGGTGGAACTTCATAGCAAAGTACAAAGTTCGTTTTGGATAGACAAAGTTAGTTGAAATAGACAGTTTTTGCATGAAAACTCATTCCTGGTGGAACTTCATAGCAAAGTACAAAGTTCGTTTTGGATGGACGAATTAAGTTGAAATAGACAGTTTTTGTATGAAAACTCATTCCTGGTGGAACTTCATAGCAAAGTACAAAGTTCGAATCAGATGGACGAATAAAGTTGAAATAGACAGTTTTTGCATAAAAACTCATTCCTGGTGGAACTTCATAGCAAAGTACAAAGTTCGTTTTGGATGGACGATTTAAGTTGAAATAGACAGTTTTTGTATGAAAACTCATTCCTGGTGGAACTTCATAGCAAAGTACAAAGTTCGTTTTGGATGGACAAAGTTAGTTGAAATAGACTGTTTTTGCATAAAAACTCATTCCTGGTGGAACTTCATAGCAAAGTACAAAGTTCGTTTTGGATGGACGATTTAAGTTGAAATAGACAGTTTTTGTATGAAAACTCATTCCTGGTGGAACTTCATAGCAAAGTACAAAGTTCGTTTTGGATAGACAAAGTTAGTTGAAATAGACAGTTTTTGCATGAAAACTCATTCCTGGTGGAACTTCATAGCAAAGTACAAAGTTCGTTTTGGATGGATCAATTTAGTTGAAATAGACAGTTTTTGCATGAAAACTCATTTCTGGTGGAACTTCATAGCAAAGTACAAAGTTCGTTTTGGATGGACAAAGTTAGTTGAAATAGACAGTTTTTGCATAAAAACTCATTCCTGGTGGAACTTCATAGCAAAGTACAAAGTTCGTTTTGGATGGACGATTTAAGTTGAAATAGACAGTTTTTGTATGAAAACTCATTCCTGGTGGAACTTCATAGCAAAGTACAAAGTTCGAATCAGATGGACGAATTAAGTTGAAATAGACAGTTTTTGCATGAAAACTCATTGCTGGTGGAACTTCATAGCAAAGTACAAAGTTCGTTTTAGATGGACAAAGTTAGTTGAAATAGACTGTTTTTGCATAAAAACTCATTCCTGGTGGAACTTCATAGCAAAGTACAAAGTTCGTTTTGGATGGACGATTTAAGTTGAAATAGACAGTTTTTGCATGAAAACTCATTCCTGGTGGAACTTCATAGCAAAGTACAAAGTTCGTTTTAGATGGACAAAGTTAGTTGAAATAGACAGTTTTTGCATGAAAACTCATTCCTGGTGGAACTTCATAGCAAAGTACAAAGTTCGTTTTGTATGGATCAATTTAGTTGAAATAGACAGTTTTTGCATGAAAACTCATTCCTGGTGGAACTTCATAGCAAAGTACAAAGTTCGTTTTGGATGGACAAAGTTAGTTGAAATAGACAGTTTTTGCATAAAAACTCATTCCTGGTGGAACTTCATAGCAAAGTACAAAGTTCGTTTTGGATGGACGATTTAAGTTGAAATAGACAGTTTTTGTATGAAAACTCATTCCTGGTGGAACTTCATAGCAAAGTACAAAGTTCGAATCAGATGGACGAATTAAGTTGAAATAGACAGTTTTTGCATGAAAACTCATTCCTGGTGGAACTTCATAGCAAAGTACAAAGTTCGTTTTAGATGGACAAAGTAAGTTGAAATAGACTGTTTTTGCATAAAAACTCATTCCTGGTGGAACTTCATAGCAAAGTACAAAGTTCGTTTTGGATGGACGATTTAAGTTGAAATAGACAGTTTTTGTATGAAAACTCATTCCTGGTGGAACTTCATAGCAAAGTACAAAGTTCGTTTTGGATAGACAAAGTTAGTTGAAATATACAGTTTTTGCATGAAAACTCATTCCTGGTGGAACTTCATAGCAAAGTACAAAGTTCGTTTTGGATGGACGATTTAAGTTGAAATAGACAGTTTTTGTATGAAAACTCATTCCTGGTGGAACTTCATAGCAAAGTACAAAGTTCGTTTTGGATAGACAAAGTTAGTTGAAATAGACAGTTTTTGCATGAAAACTCATTCCTGGTGGAACTTCATAGCAAAGTACAAAGTTCGTTTTGGATGGATCAATTTAGTTGAAATAGACAGTTTTTGCATGAAAACGCATTCCTGGTGGAACTTCATAGCAAAGTACAAAGTTCGTTTTGGATGGATCAATTTAGTTAAAATAGACAGTTTTTGCATAAAAACTCATTCCTGGTGGAACTTCATAGCAAAGTACAAAGTTCGTTTTGGATAGACAAAGTTAGTTGAAATAGACAGTTTTTGCATGAAAACTCATTCCTGGTGGAACTTCATAGCAAAGTACAAAGTTCGTTTTGGATGGATCAATTTAGTTGAAATAGACAGTTTTTGCATGAAAACTCATTCCTGGTAGAACTTCATAGCAAAGTACAAAGTTCGTTTTAGATGGACAAAGTTAGTTGAAATAGACAGTTTTTGCATGAAAACTCATTCCTGGTGGAACTTCATAGCAAAGTACAAAGTTCGTTTTGGATGGACAAAGTTAGTTGAAATAGACAGTTTTTGCATGAAAACTCATTCCTGGTGGAACTTCATAGCAAAGTACAAAGTTCGTTTTGGATGGACGAATTAAGTTGAAATAGACAGTTTTTGTATGAAAACTCATTCCTGGTGGAACTTCATAGCAAAGTACAAAGTTCGAATCAGATGGACGAATTAAGTTGAAATAGACAGTTTTTGCATGAAAACTCATTCCTGGTGGAACTTCATAGCAAAGTACAAAGTTCGTTTTAGATGGACAAAGTTAGTTGAAATAGACAGTTCTTGCATGAAAACTCATTCCTGGTGGAACTTCATAGCAAAGTACAAAGTTCGTTTTGGATGGACGAATTAAGTTGAAATAGACAGTTTTTGTATGAAAACTCATTCCTGGTGGAACTTCATAGCAAAGTACAAAGTTCGTTTTGGATGGACAAAGTTAGTTGAAATAGACAGTTTTTGCATGAAAACTCATTCCTGGTGGAACTTCATAGCAAAGTACAAAGTTCGTTTTGGATGGATCAATTTAGTTGAAATAGACAGTTTTTGCATGAAAACTCATTCCTGGTAGAACTTCATAGCAAAGTACAAAGTTCGTTTTAGATGGACAAAGTTAGTTGAAATAGACAGTTTTTGCATGAAAACTCATTCCTGGTGGAACTTCATAGCAAAGTACAAAGTTCGTTTTGGATGGACAAAGTTAGTTGAAATAGACAGTTTTTGCATGAAAACTCATTCCTGGTGGAACTTCATAGCAAAGTACAAAGTTCGTTTTGGATGGACGAATTAAGTTGAAATAGACAGTTTTTGTATGAAAACTCATTCCTGGTGGAACTTCATAGCAAAGTACAAAGTTCGAATCAGATGGACGAATTAAGTTGAAATAGACAGTTTTTGCATGAAAACTCATTCCTGGTGGAACTTCATAGCAAAGTACAAAGTTCGTTTTGGATGGACAAAGTTAGTTGAAATAGACAGTTTTTGCATGAAAACTCATTCCTGGTGGAACTTCATAGCAAAGTACAAAGTTCGTTTTGGATGGATCAATTTAGTTGAAATAGACAGTTTTTGCATGAAAACTCATTCCTGGTAGAACTTCATAGCAAAGTACAAAGTTCGTTTTAGATGGACAAAGTTAGTTGAAATAGACAGTTTTTGCATGAAAACTCATTCCTGGTGGAACTTCATAGCAAAGTACAAAGTTCGTATCGGATGGACGAATTTAGTTGAAATAGACAGTTTTTGCATGAAAACTCATTCCTGGTGGAACTTCATAGCAAAGTACAAAGTTCGTTTTGGATGCACCAATTTAGTTGAAATAGACAGTTTTTGCATGAAAACTCATTCCTGGTAGAACTTCATAGCAAAGTACAAAGTTCGTTTTGGATGGATCAATTTAGTTAAAATAGACAGTTTTTGCATAAAAACTCATTCCTGGTGGAACTGCATAGCAAAGTACAAAGTTCGTTTTGGATGGACAAAGTTAGTTGAAATAGACAGTTCTTGCATGAAAACTCATTCCTGGTAGAACTTCATAGCAAAGTACAAAGTTCGTTTTGCATGGATCAATTTAGTTGAAATAGACAGTTTTTGCATGAAAACTCATTCCTGGTGGAACTTCATAGCAAAGTACAAAGTTCGTATCGGATGCACCAATTTAGTTGAAATAGACAGTTTTTGCATAAAAACTCATTCCTGGTGGAACTTCATAGCAAAGTACAAAGTTCGTTTTGGATGGATCAATTTAGTTAAAATAGACAGTTTTTGCATGAAAACGCATTCCTGGTGGAACTTCATAGCAAAGTACAAAGTTCGTTTTGGATGGATCAATTTAGTTAAAATAGACAGTTTTTGCATAAAAACTCATTCCTGGTGGAACTTCATAGCAAAGTACAAAGTTCGTTTTGGATGGACAAATTAAGTTGAAATAGACAGTTTTTGCATGAAAACTCATTCCTGGTGGAACTTCATAGCAAAGTACAAAGTTCGTTTTGGATGGACAAAGTTAGTTGAAATAGACAGTTCTTGCATGAAAACTCATTCCTGGTAGAACTTCATAGCAAAGTACAAAGTTCGTTTTGCATGGATCAATTTAGTTGAAATAGACAGTTTTTGCATGAAAACTCATTCCTGGTGGAACTTCATAGCAAAGTACAAAGTTCGTATCGGATGCACCAATTTAGTTGAAATAGACAGTTTTTGCATAAAAACTCATTCCTGGTGGAACTTCATAGCAAAGTACAAAGTTCGTTTTGGATGGATCAATTTAGTTAAAATAGACAGTTTTTGCATGAAAACGCATTCCTGGTGGAACTTCATAGCAAAGTACAAAGTTCGTTTTGGATGGATCAATTTAGTTAAAATAGACAGTTTTTGCATAAAAACTCATTCCTGGTGGAACTTCATAGCAAAGTACAAAGTTCGTTTTGGATGGACGAATTAAGTTGAAATAGACAGTTTTTGCATGAAAACTCATTCCTGGTGGAACTTCATAGCAAAGTACAAAGTTCGTTTTGGAAGGACAAAGTTAGTTGAAATAGACAGTTTTTGCATGAAAACTCATTCCTGGTGGAACTTCATAGCAAAGTACAAAGTTCGTATCGGATGCACCAATTTAGTTGAAATAGACAGTTCTTGCATGAAAACTCATTCCTGGTGGAACTTCATAGCAAAGTACAAAGTTCGTTTTGGATGGATCAATTTAGTTGAAATAGACAGTTCTTGCATGAAAACTCATTTCTGGTAGAACTTCATAGCAAAGTACAAAGTTCGTTTTAGATGGACAAAGTTAGTTGAAATAGACAGTTTTTGCATGAAAACTCATTCCTGGTGGAACTTCATAGCAAAGTACAAAGTTCGTTTTGGAAGGACAAAGTTAGTTGAAATAGACAGTTTTTGCATGAAAACTCATTCCTGGTGGAACTTCATAGCAAAGTACAAAGTTCGTTTTGGATGGATCAATTTAGTTGAAATAGACAGTTTTTGCATGAAAACTCATTCCTGGTGGAACTTCATAGCAAAGTACAAAGTTCGTTTTGGATGGATCAATTTAGTTGAAATAGACAGTTTTTGCATGAAAACTCATTCCTGGTGGAACTGCATAGCAAAGTACAAAGTTCGTTTTGGATGGACAAAGTTAGTTGAAATAGACTGTTTTTGCATAAAAACTCATTCCTGGTGGAACTTCATAGCAAAGTACAAAGTTCGTTTTGGATGGACGATTTAAGTTGAAATAGACAGTTTTTGCATGAAAACTCATTCCTGGTGGAACTTCATAGCAAAGTACAAAGTTCGTTTTGGAAGGACAAAGTTAGTTGAAATAGACAGTTTTTGCATGAAAACTCATTCCTGGTGGAACTTCATAGCAAAGTACAAAGTTCGTTTTGGATGGATCAATTTAGTTGAAATAGACAGTTTTTGCATGAAAACTCATTCCTGGTGGAACTTCATAGCAAAGTACAAAGTTCGTTTTGGATGGATCAATTTAGTTGAAATAGACAGTTTTTGCATGAAAACGCATTCCTGGTGGAACTTCATAGCAAAGTACAAAGTTTGTTTTGGATGGATCAATTTAGTTAAAATAGACAGTTTTTGCATGAAAACTCATTCCTGGTGGAACTTCATAGCAAAGTACAAAGTTCGTTTTGGATGGATCAATTTAGTTAAAATAGACAGTTTTTGCATGAAAACGCATTCCTGGTGGAACTTCATAGCAAAGTACAAAGTTCGTTTTGGATGGATCAATTTAGTTGAAATAGACAGTTTTTGCATGAAAACGCATTCCTGGTGGAACTTCATAGCAAAGTACAAAGTTTGTTTTGGATGGATCAATTTAGTTAAAATAGACAGTTTTTGCATGAAAACTCATTCCTGGTGGAACTTCATAGCAAAGTACAAAGTTCGTTTTGGATGGACAAAGTTAGTTGAAATAGACAGTTTTTGCATGAAAACTCATTCCTGGTGGAACTTCATAGCAAAGTACAAAGTTCGTTTTGGAAGGACAAAGTTAGTTGAAATAGACAGTTTTTGCATGAAAACGCATTCCTGGTGGAACTTCATAGCAAAGTACAAAGTTCGTTTTGGATGGATCAATTTAGTTGAAATAGACAGTTTTTGCATGAAAACGCATTCCTGGTGGAACTTCATAGCAAAGTACAAAGTTTGTTTTGGATGGATCAATTTAGTTAAAATAGACAGTTTTTGCATGAAAACTCATTCCTGGTGGAACTTCATAGCAAAGTACAAAGTTCGTTTTGGATGGACAAAGTTAGTTGAAATAGACAGTTTTTGCATGAAAACTCATTCCTGGTGGAACTTCATAGCAAAGTACAAAGTTCGTTTTGGATGGACAAAGTTAGTTGAAATAGACAGTTTTTGCATGAAAACTCATTCCTGGTGGAACTTCATAGCAAAGTACAAAGTTCGTTTTGGATGGACAAAGTTAGTTGAAATAGACAGTTTTTGCATGAAAACTCATTCCTGGTGGAACTTCATAGCAAAGTACAAAGTTCGTTTTGGATGGACAAAGTTAGTTGAAATAGACAGTTCTTGCATGAAAACTCATTCCTGGTAGAACTTCATAGCAAAGTACAAAGTTCGTATCGGATGGACGAATTAAGTTGAAATAGACAGTTTTTGCATGAAAACTCATTCCTGGTGGAACTTCATAGCAAAGTACAAAGTTCGTTTTGGATGGACAAAGTTAGTTGAATTAGACAGTTTTTGCATGAAAACTCATTCCTGGTGGAACTTCATAGCAAAGTACAAAGTTCGTTTTGGATGGATCAATTTAGTTGAAATAGACAGTTTTTGCATGAAAACTCAGTCCTGGTGGAACTTCATAGCAAAGTACAAAGTTCGTTTTGGATGGATCAATTTAGTTAAAATAGACAGTTTTTGCATGAAAACTCATTCCTGGTGGAACTTCATAGCAAAGTACAAAGTTCGTTTTGGATGGACAAAGTTAGTTGAAATAGACAGTTTTTGCATGAAAACTCATTCCTGGTGGAACTTCATAGCAAAAAACAAAGTTCGTTTTGGATGGATCAATTTAGTTGAAATAGACAGTTTTTGCATGAAAACTCATTCCTGGTGGAACTTCATAGCAAAGTACAAAGTTCGTTTTGGATGGATCAATTTAGTTGAAATAGACAGTTTTTGCATGAAAACGCATTCCTGGTGGAACTTCATAGCAAAGTACAAAGTTCGTATCGGATGCACCAATTTAGTTAAAATAGACAGTTCTTGCATGAAAACTCATTCCTGGTGGAACTTCATAGCAAAGTACAAAGTTCGTTTTGGATGGATCAATTTAGTTGAAATAGACGGTTTTTGCATGAAAACTCATTCCTGGTGGAACTGCATAGCAAAGTACAAAGTTCGTTTTGGATGGACAAAGTTAGTTGAAATAGACTGTTTTTGCATAAAAACTCATTCCTGGTGAAACTTCATAGCAAAGTACAAAGTTCGTTTTGGATGGACGATTTAAGTTGAAATAGACAGTTTTTGCATGAAAACTCATTCCTGGTGGAACTTCATAGCAAAGTACAAAGTTCGTTTTGGAAGGACAAAGTTAGTTGAAATAGACAGTTTTTGCATGAAAACTCATTCCTGGTGGAACTTCATAGCAAAGTACAAAGTTCGTTTTGGATGGATCAATTTAGTTGAAATAGACAGTTTTTGCATGAAAACTCATTCCTGGTGGAACTTCATAGCAAAGTACAAAGTTCGTTTTGGATGGATCAATTTAGTTGAAATAGACAGTTTTTGCATGAAAACGCATTCCTGGTGGAACTTCATAGCAAAGTACAAAGTTTGTTTTGGATGGATCAATTTAGTTAAAATAGACAGTTTTTGCATGAAAACTCATTCCTGGTGGAACTTCATAGCAAAGTACAAAGTTCGTTTTGGATTAATCAATTTAGTTGAAATAGACAGTTTTTGCATGAAAACTCATTCCTGGTGGAACTTCATAGCAAAGTACAAAGTTCGTTTTGGATGGACAAAGTTAGTTGAAATAGACAGTTTTTGCATGAAAACTCATTCCTGGTGGAACTTCATAGCAAAGTACAAAGTTTGTTTTGGATGGATCAATTTAGTTAAAATAGACAGTTTTTGCATGAAAACGCATTCCTGGTGGAACTTCATAGCAAAGTACAAAGTTCGTTTTGGATGGACAAAGTTAGTTGAAATAGACAGTTTTTGCATGAAAACTCATTCCTGGTGGAACTTCATAGCAAAGTACAAAGTTCGTTTTGGATGGATCAATTTAGTTGAAATAGACAGTTTTTGCATGAAAACGCATTCCTGGTGGAACTTCATAGCAAAGTACAAAGTTTGTTTTGGATGGATCAATTTAGTTAAAATAGACAGTTTTTGCATGAAAACTCATTCCTGGTGGAACTTCATAGCAAAGTACAAAGTTCGTTTTGGATGGACAAAGTTAGTTGAAATAGACAGTTTTTGCATGAAAACTCATTCCTAGTGGAACTTCATAGCAAAGTACAAAGTTCGTTTTGGATTAATCAATTTAGTTGAAATAGACAGTTTTTGCATGAAAACTCATTCCTGGTGGAACTTCATAGCAAAGTACAAAGTTCGTTTTGGATGGACAAAGTTAGTTGAAATAGACAGTTTTTGCATGAAAACTCATTCCTGGTGGAACTTCATAGCAAAGTACAAAGTTCGTTTTGGATGGATCAATTTAGTTGAAATAGACAGTTTTTGCATGAAAACGCATTCCTGGTGGAACTTCATAGCAAAGTACAAAGTTTGTTTTGGATGGATCAATTTAGTTAAAATAGACAGTTTTTGCATGAAAACTCATTCCTGGTGGAACTTCATAGCAAAGTACAAAGTTCGTTTTGGATTAATCAATTTAGTTGAAATAGACAGTTTTTGCATGAAAACTCATTCCTGGTGGAACTTCATAGCAAAGTACAAAGTTCGTTTTGGATGGACAAAGTTAGTTGAAATAGACAGTTTTTGCATGAAAACTCATTCCTGGTGGAACTTCATAGCAAAGTACAAAGTTCGTTTTGGATGGATCAATTTAGTTAAAATAGACAGTTTTTGCATGAAAACTCATTCCTGGTGGAACTTCATAGCAAAGTACAAAGTTCGTTTTGGATGGACAAAGTTAGTTGAAATAGACAGTTTTTGCATGAAAACTCATTCCTGGTGGAACTTCATAGCAAAGTACAAAGTTCGTTTTGGATGGACAAAGTTAGTTGAAATAGACAGTTTTTGCATGAAAACTCATTCCTGGTGGAACTTCATAGCAAAGTACAAAGTTCGTTTTGGATGGATCAATTTAGTTGAAATAGACAGTTTTTGCATGAAAACGCATTCCTGGTGGAACTTCATAGCAAAGTACAAAGTTTGTTTTGGATGGATCAATTTAGTTGAAATAGACAGTTTTTGCATGAAAACGCATTCCTGGTGGAACTTCATAGCAAAGTACAAAGTTTGTTTTGGATGGATCAATTTAGTTAAAATAGACAGTTTTTGCATGAAAACTCATTCCTGGTGGAACTTCATAGCAAAGTACAAAGTTCGTTTTGGATGGATCAATTTAGTTGAAATAGACAGTTTTTGCATGAAAACGCATTCCTGGTGGAACTTCATAGCAAAGTACAAAGTTTGTTTTGGATGGATCAATTTAGTTAAAATAGACAGTTTTTGCATGAAAACTCATTCCTGGTGGAACTTCATAGCAAAGTACAAAGTTCGTTTTGGATTAATCAATTTAGTTGAAATAGACAGTTTTTGCATGAAAACTCATTCCTGGTGGAACTTCATAGCAAAGTACAAAGTTCGTTTTGGATGGACGATTTAAGTTGAAATAGACAGTTTTTGCATGAAAACTCATTCCTGGTGGAACTTCATAGCAAAGTACAAAGTTCGTTTTGGAAGGACAAAGTTAGTTGAAATAGACAGTTTTTGCATGAAAACTCATTCCTGGTGGAACTTCATAGCAAAGTACAAAGTTCGTTTTGGATGGACAAAGTTAGTTGAAATAGACAGTTTTTGCATGAAAACTCATTCCTGGTGGAACTTCATAGCAAAGTACAAAGTTCGTTTTGGATGGATCAATTTAGTTGAAATAGACAGTTTTTGCATGAAAACGCATTCCTGGTGGAACTTCATAGCAAAGTACAAAGTTTGTTTTGGATGGATCAATTTAGTTAAAATAGACAGTTTTTGCATGAAAACTCATTCCTGGTGGAACTTCATAGCAAAGTACAAAGTTCGTTTTGGATTAATCAATTTAGTTGAAATAGACAGTTTTTGCATGAAAACTCATTCCTGGTGGAACTTCATAGCAAAGTACAAAGTTCGTTTTGGATGGACGATTTAAGTTGAAATAGACAGTTTTTGCATGAAAACTCATTCCTGGTGGAACTTCATAGCAAAGTACAAAGTTCGTTTTGGAAGGACAAAGTTAGTTGAAATAGACAGTTTTTGCATGAAAACTCATTCCTGGTGGAACTTCATAGCAAAGTACAAAGTTCGTTTTGGATGGACAAAGTTAGTTGAAATAGACAGTTTTTGCATGAAAACTCATTCCTGGTGGAACTTCATAGCAAAGTACAAAGTTCGTTTTGGATGGACAAAGTTAGTTGAAATAGACAGTTTTTGCATGAAAACTCATTCCTGGTGGAACTTCATAGCAAAGTACAAAGTTCGTTTTGGATGGATCAATTTAGTTGAAATAGACAGTTTTTGCATGAAAACGCATTCCTGGTGGAACTTCATAGCAAAGTACAAAGTTTGTTTTGGATGGATCAATTTAGTTGAAATAGACAGTTTTTGCATGAAAACTCATTCCTGGTGGAACTTCATAGCAAAGTACAAAGTTCGTTTTGGATGGACAAAGTTAGTTGAAATAGACAGTTTTTGCATGAAAACTCATTCCTGGTGGAACTTCATAGCAAAGTACAAAGTTTGTTTTGGATGGATCAATTTAGTTAAAATAGACAGTTTTTGCATGAAAACGCATTCCTGGTGGAACTTCATAGCAAAGTACAAAGTTCGTTTTGGATGGACAAAGTTAGTTGAAATAGACAGTTTTTGCATGAAAACTCATTCCTGGTGGAACTTCATAGCAAAGTACAAAGTTCGTTTTGGATGGATCAATTTAGTTGAAATAGACAGTTTTTGCATGAAAACGCATTCCTGGTGGAACTTCATAGCAAAGTACAAAGTTTGTTTTGGATGGATCAATTTAGTTAAAATAGACAGTTTTTGCATGAAAACTCATTCCTGGTGGAACTTCATAGCAAAGTACAAAGTTCGTTTTGGATGGACAAAGTTAGTTGAAATAGACAGTTTTTGCATGAAAACTCATTCCTGGTGGAACTTCATAGCAAAGTACAAAGTTCGTTTTGGATTAATCAATTTAGTTGAAATAGACAGTTTTTGCATGAAAACTCATTCCTGGTGGAACTTCATAGCAAAGTACAAAGTTCGTTTTGGATGGACAAAGTTAGTTGAAATAGACAGTTTTTGCATGAAAACTCATTCCTGGTGGAACTTCATAGCAAAGTACAAAGTTCGTTTTGGATGGATCAATTTAGTTGAAATAGACAGTTTTTGCATGAAAACGCATTCCTGGTGGAACTTCATAGCAAAGTACAAAGTTTGTTTTGGATGGATCAATTTAGTTAAAATAGACAGTTTTTGCATGAAAACTCATTCCTGGTGGAACTTCATAGCAAAGTACAAAGTTCGTTTTGGATTAATCAATTTAGTTGAAATAGACAGTTTTTGCATGAAAACTCATTCCTGGTGGAACTTCATAGCAAAGTACAAAGTTCGTTTTGGATGGACAAAGTTAGTTGAAATAGACAGTTTTTGCATGAAAACTCATTCCTGGTGGAACTTCATAGCAAAGTACAAAGTTCGTTTTGGATGGATCAATTTAGTTAAAATAGACAGTTTTTGCATGAAAACTCATTCCTGGTGGAACTTCATAGCAAAGTACAAAGTTCGTTTTGGATGGACAAAGTTAGTTGAAATAGACAGTTTTTGCATGAAAACTCATTCCTGGTGGAACTTCATAGCAAAGTACAAAGTTCGTTTTGGATGGACAAAGTTAGTTGAAATAGACAGTTTTTGCATGAAAACTCATTCCTGGTGGAACTTCATAGCAAAGTACAAAGTTCGTTTTGGATGGACAAAGTTAGTTGAAATAGACAGTTTTTGCATGAAAACTCATTCCTGGTGGAACTTCATAGCAAAAAACAAAGTTCGTTTTGGATGGATCAATTTAGTTGAAATAGACAGTTTTTGCATGAAAACTCATTCCTGGTGGAACTTCATAGCAAAGTACAAAGTTCGTTTTGGATGGATCAATTTAGTTGAAATAGACAGTTTTTGCATGAAAACGCATTCCTGGTGGAACTTCATAGCAAAGTACAAAGTTCGTATCGGATGCACCAATTTAGTTGAAATAGACAGTTCTTGCATGAAAACTCATTCCTGGTGGAACTTCATAGCAAAGTACAAAGTTCGTTTTGGATGGATCAATTTAGTTGAAATAGACAGTTTTTGCATGAAAACTCATTCCTGGTGGAACTGCATAGCAAAGTACAAAGTTCGTTTTGGATGGACAAAGTTAGTTGAAATAGACTGTTTTTGCATAAAAACTCATTCCTGGTGGAACTTCATAGCAAAGTACAAAGTTCGTTTTGGATGGACGATTTAAGTTGAAATAGACAGTTTTTGCATGAAAACTCATTCCTGGTGGAACTTCATAGCAAAGTACAAAGTTCGTTTTGGATGGACAAAGTTAGTTGAAATAGACAGTTTTTGCATGAAAACTCATTCCTGGTGGAACTTCATAGCAAAGTACAAAGTTCGTTTTGGATGGATCAATTTAGTTGAAATAGACAGTTTTTGCATGAAAACTCATTCCTGGTGGAACTTCATAGCAAAGTACAAAGTTCGTTTTGGATGGATCAATTTAGTTGAAATAGACAGTTTTTGTATGAAAACTCATTCCTGGTGGAACTTCATAGCAAAGTACAAAGTTCGTTTTGGATGGATCAATTTAGTTGAAATAGACAGTTTTTGTATGAAAACTCATTCCTGGTGGAACTTCATAGCAAAGTACAAAGTTCGTTTTGGATGGACAAAGTTAGTTGAAATAGACAGTTTTTGCATAAAAACTCATTCCTGGTGGAACTTCATAGCAAAGTACAAAGTTCGTTTTGGATGGATCAATTTAGTTGAAATAGACAGTTCTTGCATGAAAACTCATTCCTGGTGGAACTTCATAGCAAAGTACAAAGTTCGTTTTGGATGGATCAATTTAGTTGAAATAGACAGTTTTTGTATGAAAACTCATTCCTGGTAGAACTTCATAGCAAAGTACAAAGTTCGTTTTAGATGGAGAAAGTTAGTTGAAATAGACAGTTTTTGCATGAAAACTCATTCCTGGTGGAACTTCATAGCAAAGTACAAAGTTCGTTTTGGATGGACAAAGTTAGTTGAAATAGACAGTTTTTGCATAAAAACTCATTCCTGGTGGAACTTCATAGCAAAGTACAAAGTTCGTTTTGGATGGATCAATTTAGTTGAAATAGACAGTTTTTGCATGAAAACTCATTCCTGGTGGAACTTCATAGCAAAGTACAAAGTTCGTTTTGGATAGACAAAGTTAGTTGAAATAGACAGTTTTTGCATGAAAACTCATTCCTGGTGGAACTTCATAGCAAAGTACAAAGTTCGTTTTGGATGGATCAATTTAGTTGAAATAGACAGTTTTTGTATGAAAACTCATTCCTGGTGGAACTTCATAGCAAAGTACAAAGTTCGTTTTGGATGGATCAATTTAGTTGAAATAGACAGTTCTTGCATGAAAACTCATTCCTGGTGGAACTTCATAGCAAAGTACAAAGTTCGTTTTGGATGGATCAATTTAGTTGAAATAGACAGTTTTTGCATGAAAACTCATTCCTGGTGGAACTTCATAGCAAAGTACAAAGTTCGTTTTGGATGGATCAATTTAGTTGAAATAGACAGTTTTTGTATGAAAACTCATTCCTGGTGGAACTTCATAGCAAAGTACAAAGTTCGTTTTGGATGGACAAAGTTAGTTGAAATAGACAGTTTTTGCATAAAAACTCATTCCTGGTGGAACTTCATAGCAAAGTACAAAGTTCGTTTTGGATGGATCAATTTAGTTGAAATAGACAGTTTTTGCATGAAAACTCATTCCTGGTGGAACTTCATAGCAAAGTACAAAGTTCGTTTTGGATAGACAAAGTTAGTTGAAATAGACAGTTTTTGCATGAAAACTCATTCCTGGTGGAACTTCATAGCAAAGTACAAAGTTCGTTTTGGATGGATCAATTTAGTTGAAATAGACAGTTTTTGTATGAAAACTCATTCCTGGTGGAACTTCATAGCAAAGTACAAAGTTCGTTTTGGATGGACAAAGTTAGTTGAAATAGACAGTTTTTGCATAAAAACTCATTCCTGATGGAACTTCATAGCAAAGTACAAAGTTCGTTTTGGATGGACGAATTAAGTTGAAATAGACAGTTTTTGTATGAAAACTCATTCCTGGTGGAACTTCATAGCAAAGTACAAAGTTCGTTTTGGATGGACAAAGTTAGTTGAAATAGACAGTTTTTGCATAAAAACTCATTCCTGGTGGAACTTCATAGCAAAGTACAAAGTTCGTTTTGGATGGACGAATTAAGTTGAAATAGACAGTTTTTGCATGAAAACTCATTCCTGGTGGAACTTCATAGCAAAGTACAAAGTTCGTTTTGGATGGACGAATTAAGTTGAAATAGACAGTTTTTGTATGAAAACTCATTCCTGGTGGAACTTCATAGCAAAGTACAAAGTTCGTTTTGGATGGACGAATTAAGTTGAAATAGACAGTTTTTGCATAAAAACTCATTCCTGGTGGAACTTCATAGCAAAGTACAAAGTTCGTTTTGGATGGACGAATTAAGTTGAAATAGACAGTTTTTGCATGAAAACTCATTCCTGGTGGAACTTCATAGCAAAGTACAAAGTTCGTTTTGGATGGACGAATTAAGTTGAAATAGACAGTTTTTGTATGAAAACTCATTCCTGGTGGAACTTCATAGCAAAGTACAAAGTTCGAATCAGATGGACGAATTAAGTTGAAATAGACAGTTTTTGCATAAAAACTCATTCCTGGTGGAACTTCATAGCAAAGTACAAAGTTCGTTTTGGATGGACGAATTAAGTTGAAATAGACAGTTTTTGCATGAAAACTCATTCCTGGTGGAACTTCATAGCAAAGTACAAAGTTCGTTTTGGATGGACAAAGTTAGTTGAAATAGACAGTTTTTGCATAAAAACTCATTCCTGGTGGAACTTCATAGCAAAGTACAAAGTTCGTTTTGGATGGACGAATTAAGTTGAAATAGACAGTTTTTGCATGAAAACTCATTCCTGGTGGAACTTCATAGCAAAGTACAAAGTTCGAATCAGATGGACGAATTAAGTTGAAATAGACAGTTTTTGCATGAAAACTCATTCCTGGTGGAACTTCATAGCAAAGTACAAAGTTCGTTTTAGATGGACAAAGTTAGTTGAAATAGACAGTTTTTGCATAAAAACTCATTCCTGGTGGAACTTCATAGCAAAGTACAAAGTTCGTTTTGGATGGATCAATTTAGTTGAAATAGACAGTTTTTGTATGAAAACTCATTCCTGGTGGAACTTCATAGCAAAGTACAAAGTTCGAATCAGATGGACGAATTAAGTTGAAATAGACAGTTTTTGCATGAAAACTCATTCCTGGTGGAACTTCATAGCAAAGTACAAAGTTCGTTTTAGATGGACAAAGTTAGTTGAAATAGACAGTTTTTGCATAAAAACTCATTCCTGGTGGAACTTCATAGCAAAGTACAAAGTTCGTTTTGGATGGATCAATTTAGTTGAAATAGACAGTTTTTGCATGAAAACTCATTCCTGGTGGAACTTCATAGCAAAGTACATAGTTCGTTTTTTAATGGATCAATTTAGTTGAAATAGACAGTTTTTGCATGAAAACTCATTCCTGGTGGAACTTTATAGCAAAGTACAAAGTTCGTTTTAGATGGACAAAGTTAGTTGAAATAGACAGTTTTTGCATGAAAACTCATTCCTGGTGGAACTTCATAGCAAAGTACAAAGTTCGTTTTAGATGGACAAAGTTAGTTGAAATAGACAGTTTTTGCATGAAAACTCATTCCTGGTGGAACTTCATAGCAAAGTACAAAGTTCGTTTTGGATGGACAAAGTTAGTTGAAATAGACAGTTTTTGCATAAAAACTCATTCCTGGTGGAACTTCATAGCAAAGTACAAAGTTCGTTTTGGATGGATCAATTTAGTTGAAATAGACAGTTCTTGCATGAAAACTCATTCCTGGTGGAACTTCATAGCAAAGTACAAAGTTCGTTTTGGATGGATCAATTTAGTTGAAATAGACAGTTTTTGCATGAAAACTCATTCCTGGTGGAACTTCATAGCAAAGTACAAAGTTCGTTTTGGATGGATCAATTTAGTTAAAATAGACAGTTTTTGTATGAAAACTCATTCCTGGTGGAACTTCATAGCAAAGTACAAAGTTCGTTTTGGATGGATCAATTTAGTTGAAATAGACAGTTTTTGTATGAAAACTCATTCCTGGTGGAACTTCATAGCAAAGTACAAAGTTCGTTTTGGATGGACAAAGTTAGTTGAAATAGACAGTTTTTGCATAAAAACTCATTCCTGGTGGAACTTCATAGCAAAGTACAAAGTTCGTTTTGGATGGATCAATTTAGTTGAAATAGACAGTTCTTGCATGAAAACTCATTCCTGGTGGAACTTCATAGCAAAGTACAAAGTTCGTTTTGGATGGATCAATTTAGTTGAAATAGACAGTTTTTGCATGAAAACTCATTCCTGGTGGAACTTCATAGCAAAGTACAAAGTTCGTTTTGGATGGATCAATTTAGTTGAAATAGACAGTTTTTGTATGAAAACTCATTCCTGGTAGAACTTCATAGCAAAGTACAAAGTTCGTTTTAGATGGAGAAAGTTAGTTGAAATAGACAGTTTTTGCATGAAAACTCATTCCTGGTGGAACTTCATAGCAAAGTACAAAGTTCGTTTTAGATGGACAAAGTTAGTTGAAATAGACAGTTTTTGCATGAAAACTCATTCCTGGTGGAACTTCATAGCAAAGTACAAAGTTCGTTTTGGATGGATCAATTTAGTTGAAATAGACAGTTTTTGTATGAAAACTCATTCCTGGTGGAACTTCATAGCAAAGTACAAAGTTCGAATCAGATGGACGAATTAAGTTGAAATAGACAGTTTTTGCATGAAAACTCATTCCTGGTGGAACTTCATAGCAAAGTACAAAGTTCGTTTTAGATGGACAAAGTTAGTTGAAATAGACAGTTTTTGCATAAAAACTCATTCCTGGTGGAACTTCATAGCAAAGTACAAAGTTCGTTTTGGATGGATCAATTTAGTTGAAATAGACAGTTTTTGCATGAAAACTCATTCCTGGTGGAACTTCATAGCAAAGTACAAAGTTCGTTTTGGATGGATCAATTTAGTTGAAATAGACAGTTTTTGCATGAAAACTCATTCCTGGTGGAACTTCATAGCAAAGTACAAAGTTCGTTTTAGATGGACAAAGTTAGTTGAAATAGACAGTTTTTGCATGAAAACTCATTCCTGGTGGAACTTCATAGCAAAGTACAAAGTTCGTTTTGGATGGACGAATTAAGTTGAAATAGACAGTTTTTGCATGAAAACTCATTCCTGGTGGAACTTCATAGCAAAGTACAAAGTTCGTTTTGGATGGATCAATTTAGTTGAAATAGACAGTTTTTGCATGAAAACTCATTCCTGGTGGAACTTCATAGCAAAGTACAAAGTTCGTTTTGGATGGATCAATTTAGTTGAAATAGACAGTTTTTGTATGAAAACTCATTCCTGGTGGAACTTCATAGCAAAGTACAAAGTTCGTTTTGGATGGACAAAGTTAGTTGAAATAGACAGTTTTTGCATAAAAACTCATTCCTGGTGGAACTTCATAGCAAAGTACAAAGTTCGTTTTGGATGGATCAATTTAGTTGAAATAGACAGTTCTTGCATGAAAACTCATTCCTGGTGGAACTTCATAGCAAAGTACAAAGTTCGTTTTGGATGGATCAATTTAGTTGAAATAGACAGTTTTTGCATGAAAACTCATTCCTGGTGGAACTTCATAGCAAAGTACAAAGTTCGTTTTGGATGGATCAATTTAGTTGAAATAGACAGTTTTTGTATGAAAACTCATTCCTGGTGGAACTTCATAGCAAAGTACAAAGTTCGTTTTGGATGGATCAATTTAGTTGAAATAGACAGTTTTTGTATGAAAACTCATTCCTGGTGGAACTTCATAGCAAAGTACAAAGTTCGTTTTGGATGGACAAAGTTAGTTGAAATAGACAGTTTTTGCATAAAAACTCATTCCTGGTGGAACTTCATAGCAAAGTACAAAGTTCGTTTTGGATGGATCAATTTAGTTGAAATAGACAGTTCTTGCATGAAAACTCATTCCTGGTGGAACTTCATAGCAAAGTACAAAGTTCGTTTTGGATGGATCAATTTAGTTGAAATAGACAGTTTTTGCATGAAAACTCATTCCTGGTGGAACTTCATAGCAAAGTACAAAGTTCGTTTTGGATGGATCAATTTAGTTGAAATAGACAGTTTTTGTATGAAAACTCATTCCTGGTAGAACTTCATAGCAAAGTACAAAGTTCGTTTTAGATGGAGAAAGTTAGTTGAAATAGACAGTTTTTGCATGAAAACTCATTCCTGGTGGAACTTCATAGCAAAGTACAAAGTTCGTTTTGGATGGATAAAGTTAGTTGAAATAGACAGTTTTTGCATAAAAACTCATTCCTGGTGGAACTTCATAGCAAAGTACAAAGTTCGTTTTGGATGGATCAATTTAGTTGAAATAGACAGTTTTTGCATGAAAACTCATTCCTGGTGGAACTTCATAGCAAAGTACAAAGTTCGTTTTGGATAGACAAAGTTAGTTGAAATAGACAGTTTTTGCATGAAAACTCATTCCTGGTGGAACTTCATAGCAAAGTACAAAGTTCGTTTTGGATGGATCAATTTAGTTGAAATAGACAGTTTTTGTATGAAAACTCATTCCTGGTGGAACTTCATAGCAAAGTACAAAGTTCGTTTTGGATGGATCAATTTAGTTGAAATAGACAGTTCTTGCATGAAAACTCATTCCTGGTGGAACTTCATAGCAAAGTACAAAGTTCGTTTTGGATGGATCAATTTAGTTGAAATAGACAGTTTTTGCATGAAAACTCATTCCTGGTGGAACTTCATAGCAAAGTACAAAGTTCGTTTTGGATGGATCAATTTAGTTGAAATAGACAGTTTTTGTATGAAAACTCATTCCTGGTGGAACTTCATAGCAAAGTACAAAGTTCGTTTTGGATGGATCAATTTAGTTGAAATAGACAGTTTTTGTATGAAAACTCATTCCTGGTGGAACTTCATAGCAAAGTACAAAGTTCGTTTTGGATGGACAAAGTTAGTTGAAATAGACAGTTTTTGCATAAAAACTCATTCCTGGTGGAACTTCATAGCAAAGTACAAAGTTCGTTTTGGATGGATCAATTTAGTTGAAATAGACAGTTTTTGCATGAAAACTCATTCCTGGTGGAACTTCATAGCAAAGTACAAAGTTCGTTTTGGATGGATCAATTTAGTTGAAATAGACAGTTTTTGTATGAAAACTCATTCCTGGTGGAACTTCATAGCAAAGTACAAAGTTCGTTTTGGATGGATCAATTTAGTTGAAATAGACAGTTTTTGTATGAAAACTCATTCCTGGTGGAACTTCATAGCAAAGTACAAAGTTCGTTTTGGATGGATCAATTTAGTTGAAATAGACAGTTTTTGTATGAAAACTCATTCCTGGTGGAACTTCATAGCAAAGTACAAAGTTCGTTTTGGATGGACAAAGTTAGTTGAAATAGACAGTTTTTGTATGAAAACTCATTCCTGGTGGAACTTCAT